>NW_026082993.1:0-92333 GCF_020184175.1 Aphis gossypii
TAAGACGTAGTTTTAACATTATTATTAAACACCATGATAATCAAACATTTTTACGACATTTTAGGATTACATTAATTTGATGTGTATGGTTTTGAATAACATATATTCAATTAACACGTTAACCGCCATATACCCGCCGGCGTCCATAATTGATCATTACTACCACGCCACATGACCCGCCGGCGACCATAAATTCATATTTGAACAAATGCTTATAATTTTTGTGGCGTTACGATAATGCATTTTTAAACAGTACTATGGCGTAGAGGAGAACATGATGATTCTATTGGTATAAAAAAACACAACATATTTTTAATTTTGACGATTATTTTGTTATAACAAACATATCATTTGCATAGTTAAATATGGAAATAAATTGGTGCTTATGAAACATTGACACAACTAAAATACTGTCATTTTTTATAACTTGTTAATGTTTATTTTATTGTAACTAAATAAAATAATGATATTACAAAAGTAGTTTAGTTATTATTAAAAAGTATTAAAAAAATGTTTAAAAATAAATAATTGTTGCTTAGCTGATAAATTACACACAAAATTAATTTTAGTTTAAATAAAACATATAATTATATTATATAAAATAAAGATAATAATTATATCTAATATTTAATAATTCATTTACATGATTTTTATTAAAACAATCAATGCACGTATACATTTTACATGTTGAACAAAGCGTATTTACCTTTTTGGTTGCAAGTGCAGCTGACTTTGAACCTAAAACTGTGGTTTTATGTGAGTAACAGTGTAAGCATATTTTTCTGATTTTCGTGTTCCTATGGTCCCTTTCTACAGATTCTTCAAAAACATGTTTGACTCTTTTACGTTTATTATTTGAATTAGACGGCTCTTCAGATATGTTGGTTAATTGATCTAATCCTAACAGTTCATCTGCCAACATTTCTCGAAATTTCGTAATAGAAATTTTTTTGTTTGGAAGTTTCTTCATATTATACATAATAAAAGCATTGACCACCGATGTACCTAATATAATTTCAGTGGCCACTTTATGGTACCATCGTATTGATTTACGTATCGGTGAATTATAACTTGATAATTGGTCGGATAAGTCTATCCCTGCCTTTCCAGAGTTGTAGTCTATAATTATTTGTAGTTTTAAAATCGGTTCATCATTTCGATTCTTTTTGCCTGTATCGATAATTTCAATACCATGTTTGGTAGACAACATTGCAACATCTCGTTTGTCGTACCATTTCCCCATTACTACCCCGTCTGTACTTTCTTTTCCAATTATTTGTTCTTTTATCAATTTTGTTTTTAACACTTAAGGTAACTTCACACGATTTGTTCTCAATGTTCCTACCAGATGTGTGTTGTTCTTCAATAATTCACGAGCCAATGGCATGGATGTATAAAAGTTATCTGTAACTATAGTACGTCCTACATTTAAATAAGGTCTAATTAACTCCATTACAACTCTAAGTGCTAGACCTTTACCGTCTACCTGACTTTTACTAGCATATACTTGTAAATCGTGTGTATATCCATTTTTTTTCACATATTTTAAACAGCTTCACTCCATATTTAAGAGCCTTCCCGGGTATGTATTGCTTGAATTTCAATCGACCACGAAATGGAACCATTGAATCATCTATTGCTAAGTACTCATTTGGTTCCATGACATTTTGATAATTTTTTACAACACGTTCGAGCAAATCACGAATTTCATAGATACGATCATTGTCAGGGGTTTCCTCGTTATCCGCAAAATGCCAAAATCTTAAGAGTAATTCAAATCGATTTCGAGACATTATTTTAGGAGCAACATTATTTTTGTATCTAATTTTGGTACTCCAATAGCTTTCTAAACTCGGCATTTGAACTAAACCAAACCACAAGAGTAAGCCCATAAACTTTTCAATTTCATCGACGTTTGTTGGTGACCATTTAGAGAATCTACTGGACTTGGTTAGCCTGCTCTTTGGAAATAATTGTTCAGCGTTACGATTAGTTTCAACTACCATAAGCTCAAAAATATCTGTACTACAGAATAACTTAAAATAATTTAAAGCTGAGGCATTATCAGGAATATCAATTTTGAATCCCGGAGTCTTATTGAAGGTAAGTGGTTTTTGGTATGTTCCTGATACATCGAACCACAAACGGTAGAAGACGTATTATGATTAATTTCAATATTGAATTCCTGATTATTCTCTACAATTTAAAATAATATGTCAACTAGATTAAAATATTTGATTTAAAATTATGAATAAAAAATTCCGTGTTAAAAAATGTGTCCCGGCCTAAATAATAATTATAAACGTCCGTATTGTAAAATACAATAAAATAAAATAAAGTAAAAATAATAATTTAAAATTTAAAAAATTTAAAATAAAAATGAATAATAAATATTAAATAAAAATTAATAAGGTTTTATTACCTGTATTAGTCGATCTACTACTGAATTCTCTGATTCAGAAGGAAAATAATCATGATCAGCATCTGAATCGTCAATTTCACTAAAATCACTAAAATCACTCAATTCATCACAAAAAAGTTCGTTAACTATTTCATCATCATTACAAATCATTGATACGCTGCCTCTTTGGCATGCTCGAGCTAGCCATTTTGATAACTTCATTTACAAAAAATTAAAACAAACACAATTTATAAATAATAGTATGTTTGCCGTTTGGTCGCAGGCAGGCATATGGCGTCAGAGGTAAAATTGTATTATCACCACGCCACATGGTCGCCGGCGAGTATACAAAGTTATAACAATGTTTAAAATTAGAACTTATCGCTAATTTTACTCCTGGAATCGATTTAATAGCTACACTAGAACCAAAGATATAAATACATACAAATTAGTAATAACTTGGGAAAACACACTTGGCGTATCAATAAACGACCTCGGTATGACCGCCAGCGGGCACACGGCGGCTAACGTGTTAATGTTAATTCATCGAACTTTTTTTAACTTACTTATTTAAAACAATTATTTTACATAAATGTAACATCTAAAAATTATGTTCGAAATGTAACCTAAAATTTATATAATTAGAATGTTTTCAAACATTGATTGCACAGTGGGAACATCTCCGTTCGAATAAAGTGAGTTTTATTTAATAATAATTATTATATGCAGTCGCATTTCTCCTCGAGAGTATAAGCGAGATAATTTAATTAATTAAATAATTCTATATTAAACACCATTTTTATTTGATATTAATAGTCAATATTTTTTTTTAATTTAGTACTAGCTCAACTTCGACGTCTACGACAATCATCATCGTCATCATCATCATCGGCAATAATTTCGTCATCTTCATAGTCATCTTCATACTATATACTTAAAGTGAGTTAATTTTTACTCTAATAAAATGATGGGATATTTTTAAAAAAAAAATAATTGTTAAAATTATTATTGTAATAAAAATTATTATTTACATATAACGGAACGCGCATACGCGTCAATTTATTTTTTTATCTAATATTCTAATATTTATTTTTTCTGTTCTCAGTAACGATGGCATTCTTAGCAAATCTTAAACAACAAACAAATACAGTAAATCTCTCAATCGGGGATTTAAAAACCTACCCTGTAAAGTCAATGAAGGTTGTAGACACTAAGTTCGGGCCTGCAATTTTGTGCGTCTTACGGCGAGCTTGATGGCGGTGGAGTTATCAACGTCTTCTTGCCGAAATCAGTGCAGATGACGACTGAAAAGATCGTCGCCTACAATCTCGAGCAGGTGCCCGCGGTACATTTGATTTTTCACGGAATAAGTAAAAAAAGTTTCATAATAGATTTCACATGAAATCTATAATGAAACTCCTCTATGAACGATATTATTATCGTTCGCATTATTTTTGTTTTATTCTAATTCGATTTTTATTGTTTTATATTTTTAATAAAATATTTTCAAGTATATTCTTATTTATATTTTATCTCGAACCTATAATGTTAATAGTGCAACGTGCTCTGATACTTATATTAACCTGCTGCGTAGGTCGCGTGCCTTGATAGTACGCCAGTAGTCACGCGGATTACAGTTGTAATCCATTTTTTTTTTTTTTTTTTGAATAGGTTTTAAGTCTATATTGGAAATTTAAATTATAATAAAGAAAAAATTAAAATTTTTATTTTTTTACTTTAGAATATTATGAATTTTAACTTAAATGAGAATAAATAATAATTTATTACAATATGTTTTCTTTAATTGTAATGATACTCAATGTTATTAAATTTTTATAATATTTCTGTATAAACATATTAATATTTAAGTATTTTACATATATTTTAGCTCTCTATATTAATAATTACAAAAAAAAACAATAGTACTTTATAAATTTTTACATGTTAACTTTAAATCATAAAAAAAATACATTTTGAAATAATTTAAGATGATTCTTCACTTTGTTTTTCATCACAACACCCAATACAAAATATATTTTAAATGATCTGGACACACCCATTTATAACAACGTTCACATGATTTTCTCGTACTTTTGTTTCTTGCTCTTCCACACAAATAACATCTACCAATTCCTTAGGACGTACAGACAAAATAGGTGTATCTTCAACGAGACCTAACATTTTCATACCACGACTCCTAATATGTTTTGGTAATTTTGAATTTTTAATACGTCTTTCAATATTCGGTTTCATCAGTTGTAAAGCTAATGCTTCTAAAAAGTCTGATCTTTTATATTATTGTTGATATTGTTAAATTTATACACATTAAAACATTTATACATGATATATTAATTAGGTTAAAAAATATGGTAAGCGGCTAACGACAAGAATTTCTTGAAACGTTATATAGACTACTTATTTGGTCTAATCTATCAACGCCATATTTAGTTTGGTTGTAAAATGTAATCATCTCTGGTTTTTGTTAATCTCCTGTGTCTTGGTTGATAGAAGTGTCATTATGCAGAGTGGATAGCAGTATAACTATTTTTTTTTCGGGACATATGAAGTGATTGTGCAATCTTTTTGGAAACCAAATAATAACGAATTTATTTCCCTATTTTTTGAATTGTATCAATAATATTTAATAATTTATTTCTTTTTATTGTTTTTTTTTCTTATTATTATTATTATTATTATTATTATTATCCATGTTTTAATTATTATAGTTTTAACTATTACTATATTGTTAAATATAATATAGGTATATATATTATGATTATAAAAAGTACTGTTAAGGATAGGTAATTCGCGGTTAGCGTTATCGCGGCTTTGGGCACGCATTGTTTATTATTTTCTATAGATAAGGGGTGGCAACGATGATATATCCATAATATAATCGTCATTCGTCAATCATATATCTATAATAAATAATATTATTTTATTCTTTAGGACTTTAGAGTGTATTACAAAGCAATAAATGATATATTATAAAATATGTTAATTATAATAATAATAATTATAGCTATTTAAAATAAAACAGATTCCCACGACTGATGTATTTCGTCAATATTTGGTGCTGGTGATGGTTACTTGCCATGCCGTCAGATCGACATACTTGTACAGTAGTTGTACATTTATTTGTTACTGGTGCCGTTCCCGAAGATTGTCGGTAAATGTGAATGTGATACAAGTCAAAGGAACGGCCAATATTACTTGTATTACTATAGTCAAGTATGTCAGCCATGTGAACACCATAATTGTGCACTAGTTAAATGTACAATTATTCTTGGCGTTTTTGCCATTTGGCAAGTACATCAGTCGTGAGAATCTGACCGTGCTGTACGTCTGTACAAAATTACAAAATATTAGGGACTATTACGCGCTGTATAATCTTATCTCATCTTATCTTCTAGTCGTCGTGCTGTCACCGGTGGAAGTACCACTTCTCTATCGTTGGTGTATACGACTGGGGAAGCGCAAATCAACGGCACAGTGAATTTATAGACAGTAACATTTTACGTATAATTCTAATACAAAAATTATACGATGGTTATTGTCATGCCTAATTAACTCATTTAACCACGGTTATTGGTATGTGCGAGTGTGCGACGCCGCTCCGGACGCGAAATTTTAAAACGTGTCACGGCGCATTTAACCCACCCATCTTCGCTTCGTCTATAATACATTATAATTGATAACAGCGCACAGCTGCAGCTGGTGTTTAATCACTGATAACGGTTAATTTCTCAATGGGAAGTAAATTTTCAAATACAATATCAATAATATTAACAAAATAATAAAATAATAAAATATTATCTTCTCAATTCTTTATTTTAATTTAAAAATAATTATATATAAGAAATTAAAATATTTTTAGGTACATTAAACATTCAAAATTATATTATATTCTTATTATTTATGTGGAACATAATTATTATTTTTTAATGTTTTACTTTTTACCGTGAGTGTTCCTAAAGTTTTATCATGTGATGTGCAATATGCTAAACTATGGGGATTTTTATATGGTTTTGTAGGAATCACATCAGGATTAAACGATTTTTGTTTCTTAGGTAAACAGCTAGATTTTGGTTTTGTCCATAACTATGTTCAGGTGCACGTTTCCATTTGGGTACTCTCCCAGCTGTTAAATTTTTTCTACCTCCGATTTCGGTTTTTCTCCTAGGCCTGGCAGTTGGTTGAGTTCCAATCCGTTTATTTCCAACCAGCTTAATTTTCTTAGAATTGGGATCAATACCTGAATATTTTCCAAAGGTCATCATTGCTGAAAGCAGACCTGCATGTGTTTTTACATTTTTCTTGAAAGAATTATTCATGGCATTAATCCCTGGTAAAAAGTAGTTGGGTCTGATTCTATTGCTTCCCTTATTTTTTTAACGACTGTATCAAATACTTCAAGTCATTATTTTCTTCATTTGAACATTTGTCTTCTGTTTTTAATAGGTCTGCTTCATCCGAGACTTCAACCATTTCACTAACTTCTTTATTTAAGTAATTATCTGTGTTTTTTTCTAATTCATCTGTGGTTTTTGAATTTTTTTCAGTAATATCATTAGTGTTTATTTTTGTATGTGCTCCGTACCACCCAGGGTGAATTTCTGTACTACCTGTAGCAATTGTATGTAATTTTTTTCTTACATTTTCAGTGGTTGGCAAACAAAGTGAAAGATCAATCTTAAGATCTGTTGCTATGAATATTTGATGCTTACATGGTTTCCCTGTATCTCCTTCTGGACAAGAACATATACCAAGATCTAAGTCAACATTATATATTGTGTTTTTAGAATTATTTTTTACTTCAAATATAGATCCTAATTGTTTGTACTCTAAATGTTTGATTTGTGTTTTAGTTAATAGAAACTTCTTTTTTAAATACTGTGCTGGCCGATTAGCTGCCACATCCAATATTTTTATCTCATAAAAAGCTTCTAAATCATTGACTATAAAAAAAAATAACTGAACTGGTGAGTATGCCTTTGTTCTATCTAATATAGTGTCTTTTATAATTTTAAAACCAGCCTCACTAATATTGTTTGTATTCTGTCCGCGTGTTATGATCGATTTTCTAAGACAAAGTGCCCATTCATGACGTCTTTCATAAAGATTTAAAACATAAGACTCAAATTTAGGGTACTTTTTGGTTAAATTATTTTGGATGGCTTTGATATATAATGATTCTAATTCTTCATTTGATTTTGAATACATCATGTTTTTAATTTCATTATAAAGTATTTGACGATGTTGTAAAATGATACCATGATTTGAGTCCCACAAATATCTCCATGTTGCCTGTAAAACATGGAATATACAGAGTAAAAGTATTGCTTCAGGAAAAATTCATTCAATGCATTTCTCTCAGCTTTTGAGTCATCAGTCATGAAAACTTTTGGTCCTCTTTTGTTTCTGCCACCTAACGCACTTGGGGAAAGTAAATCTGTCCAGAGCTTTAAACCTCTGGATATTATGGAAGTTGATTCACTTGTTAAAATTAATGAACCGACTGGTAGTCCACCTGCACAGCTATTTGTGTATATAAGAAAAATTTTACAACCATAACGATCGACATTCCCCGATGCATCAATAAATAAAATTTCCCCGCTTTCATCCAATCCAGAGCTTATTCTTTTCATTAATGGGCTTGCAATGGTAATAACAAAATTTCCATCTTCAAAAGTGTCTATTAGAGCGCAAGTTTCAGAACAGTCTACATTATATTGTTCAACTGCATCTTTCAGTGAAGTTAGCATTTCTTGGCCATGAGAAGCACCAAAATATTTACTAATTCTTTATAATAAAGATTGTAACCCATTCTGGATTAGGCAATTCACCTCGATCACCAGCATAAACATAGTAGTGATTACCTTTTCAAGACGAAGTTGTGATTTATATGAAAAAAGGGCTTTTGATGGAGTTTTTCCTTCTTCAAATAACTTCAAAAAATGTGCTTTCACTTCTTTGTTTGGGATTCTGTATTTAATACATCAGCACACAATAATTCATGATTATGAATATGTTTAAGATCTATAATTGCTTTTGTATTATAGTTCAAAAATATATTTTCATCAGAATCATTATCATTTCTAAAAAAATTCAAAATTTTCAGTTTTTTTTATATTTAAAGTTATTGTCCCCATTATTTTACTTACAGTGATTCACATTGGTTTTGTAAATTTGTATTATCTCGAACCACTTTTAAACATAATGTAGCCTTGCAACCAAAATGTTTTGGACTTGGAGTGGCAAATTTGTTTGGCCTAGTGTTATGGTGGCAACGGTAACGTTTCTATAGTAAACATTTCAATATTAGATTTTGTTATTTTTTGAAAACAATTATTTACTAGCTTTTTATTCAGAATGTCATTAATCTTCATAATAGTAACAAGCACTTTTGTCTCTAATTATTTAATTATAGGTTTTAAAATACATTCACATACTTAGTATGTTTTTAAATATAAACTTTAATGTTTTCACTCGCCGTGGCTATAACAAACCAGTACATTTTTTTAAATTGTTATTACCTTAAGTAAAACATTTATGGATGTTGATTTTCTAACATTTGAAGTTAGATATGTTGTTCTACTTTTAGTGTTTAAGGCTGTTATCCATTATCCAATCTTCAATTCCAAAATCGTTAATTTCAAGCCTTACAATAAAGTGTTCTGTTTCCAACATTTTATTTTCAACAATTTTATACTTATAACCTTCTGGAAGTAAACTCTACAACAGATACTTTGGTTAAATTTATTACGTATATTTTAAAGTTGGGAAACTATACATTCAAATATTATGTACTTTACAATTTAAAACAAACCCTAAAAAGTTTTAAAATGTAAAGACAACACTGTAAACCAGAAATAATACATTAATTTTAAATTTTTATTGTATAGCAAATAAATAATACATTATAATAATTTATTTAAACTACTTAATTATTTATTAATTAAGATTTCTTCATTCAATCTTTTGGTGAATTTAATTCAGTGGTGTAGCTAGAAACTTGGTGGCCTTTGGGCCCTTTTTAAGGCACCCATTACCAATGTAATTTTATTTTATGGTTATTTAAGACTGATATGGTACAAGATATAGGGGTTGAATTGTAGTGGTGTCACAGAATTCTGTTATTCTGTGGCGGTGTGCCAAAACTGAGTGTAGTCAAGCATAGATAAGAAAAAAATTAATATAATTTCAGTAAACAAAAAAAAGAAATATTATTTTGAGTACCTAATATTGATTGTTTTAAATTACTTATCTACTTAATTCAAATATATATTTTTTAATAATAAAATACTACCTGAAGGTATTTGTTTTCATGAGTCTTTAAAGGGGCACATTTTTTTTCAACATTACATTTTACCACCTATAGATATTTTACAAAATTAAATTCTATAATTGAGGCTTTTTTTAAGCTGTTATGTTAAAACAATATTTATGTCTTACACTTGTGTCCATACTATTTGTATCATTATCACCATTATAATGAATTGTTCTTAAATGGCGCAACATATTTTTTTTTTGACAAAATTTTTTTTCACACTGGACAACTGATTTGTTTTTGTTTTTGAACATTTTCAATTAAGCCATGCTTTTCACGCTTATGCCGTTTTAATGTATAGTGGTATTTGAACATAGAGTTACAAGTTTCACATTTTAAAGACTATAACAAAACAATGATTCGGTTTAAATCCATTTCATACTTATAAGTTAATATTTAATGACAATTTTACTTATTTTATATTACATGAACATTAATATATTAATTTCTGAGTAGAAAGTACCTTCTTACACAAAATAGACATAGCTAGAATTTTCTTCCCAAGGGTTGCAGACTACAAAATGATACATTTTGTAAAAGCGATTACTATAGTATTATGTTGTAGATATTTTCAGGGGGTTGGCTGGTAAGAGGGCTGAACTACTTTTAAAGGTGTCAGAACTTGTCGCCTGACACTGTACTATATAGACATTACAAAATAGTAAAGATGATTTTATATGATATATTATAAAAGATATTTAGTACTATAAAAAAATAACAAACTACTCAATATGGACATTAATGAAAATTTGTATTATCTAACACATTTACGTTTGTCAAGTAGATAATTACAATAATATATAGTAAAGTTCTGTACTAATAAATACATTTTAACATATGTAAATATAATGTATAATATCATATATATGTGTAGGTATACATGAATATAAAAGCAATAGTCATCAATATTTTCTAGTCGTTTGTTATATTAAGCAGCCAAGTAGGTCATATGCATTTTTCATAATTAAACATCAAGCAGGATAAAAATTAAAGTATAAATTGATACAATTAATTTAATAAAAGTAAAGAGTATTAAGGAAGCAATTCATCAGATCAAGATTTTATATAAATCCAATTTTTTATTTTAATTTTTTCATTTAAAACAAACATTTTGTTATATTTACTATCAATAATCAAAGCCTATATTCGTATTAGAGTGTTATATGTTACAAACTTAAATTACACATATTAGTATATTATATTACTTCAGTAGAATTTCAAATATTAATCATATATATTATGTGTACAGTACTGTACACATACATACTACATATTACATACAATGAAATGAAAAACAAGTAGATATTATATACATATTAAATAATATATTAAATAGTTATATAAATTAAAATTAAAATAGGTTAATTTATTAAACTAATCGTAAGATTATATTACACAAGTTAAACATAGGTAGAATAGGACACAATTAAATAGTGATTTTGTGATTTGATTTGTGATTAAATCTTATAGTTTTTTTTGAATATTGAAATACAATGATGAATAAATTGAAAAAAGTAAGTCCTAAATAGATTTAGAGTACTGAAAGTTAAATCAGACTACATTTAAACTTTTTTTTATTTTTTATTTTTAAGCCACAAATATAAACTATGATAACTTAACAATACACACACATTTAAACTTACTGTGCTACTTTTTTCGGCCTCCATAATAGAAATAAAAATCAATACAATTATTATTCAAAATCATACAAATTATAATAGTATAAATACTTTAATACAATATAATATTAAATGAGTTATCATCAGTTCTATATTTAGCTCAAAGGGGTATAATCTTGATATTCATTATTTTAATAATATTTTTATTTTTTATTCCTTATTTTCTAGTAAAGAAAAATAATATTTCATTAAATAATTAAACGGTAAACCAAATTATTTCTTATTGGTAATACACATTACATTAATAATTAATATTATATAAATATAAAAATTAATTTAATTTAATAAAAAATTAACCGTTATCAGTGATTAAACACCAGCTGCAGCTGTGCGCTGTTATCAATTATAATGTATTATAGACGAAGCGAAGATGGGTGGGTTAAATGCGCCGTGACACGTTTTAAAATTTCGCGCTCCGGACTGCGGAATACAGACTGCATACTGACAGACGGACAGTGTTTGTGTGTATGTATTTACACGAATGTTACCTACAATTTGTGACTTGTGTTTGATTTTGCCCTTTTCGGCCTGACCCGGGACTAGTGATTATTATTATTCGCCAATCGCCATACAGTAACGGTAAGTAATATCCACTTAATTGCTTATAAAAATATTAATAAGTTGTTGTATTTTACCAAACTATTATGTGTTTAGTTGTCATTTACTAATGGAAATGGCTTTATATTAGTAATGACATGTGCGCTTTTAGAAATTACCTTATTTAGGTTTATTGAGGGAGGATTATATAGGTACTTTTAATTTTATAAAACTATTATGTGGTCCAAATGATAGGTAGTGATTCTAAGAATATATATTAAATAGGTAGGTACCACCAATTTATTATTGAAAATACACCGGGTGAAAATAAATAAAACCAAAACTATAGGTCTATATTATAATTACACTAATTCCTGACTAGGTATTTACATATCTAATATTTTAAGTTGTATTATAGGTAAAAATAAATAACTAATAAGTAATAACTATAACCTATCCGTACCTTCAATAATTCAGTGTAGCTGTTACCTGCTAGTTTGATGCATCATATTATAACATACCTCATGCTTACAGCAGTGCTAATCCAGATAGCAAAGAAATAATATAACAATATAATTATAATATTATTTTCATAATGAATAATATTACATAAACATTACTTTTCATAATATTTAAGATTTAATAATATTATTGTAATATTATAGTATTATTTTTTGGCCAAGAATATTTCTTATAATAATGATACTAAAAAATGTTATTATAACATAATATAATTTATGTAAAGATATTATTATAAAAAATATGACATTTAGATGTTATAATAATCATATTAATATATCAAAATAATGTTTTTATACATTATTTGTATTGCAAATAATATTTTAATAATGTTATAATTTTGTAGAAAATTTATCTATAAATATATATAATTATTTGCAGTATAATATATATATATATATTATATATTATTAAATGATTACAAAAACATTATAATGATATTACTTTTAAAATAGGATATAATTATTATATTGTAAGGTCTCAATAAATATTTCAGAAATTAATAAACAAACAAGTTTTCCTCTTTATTTTAAATATTAAATTTATTTGTATAATAATTACAATTAGCCATATCAATCAATTTCAGTTTTTATTTTTTTTTAAACGGAATGTTGCCCCAGCAATATATATCTTTAATGGCTCTTCAATTTCTGAGTTAGAGACATTTTCAAAGGGTTTTATTTTCCTTACTGCTTCTATAACAAACAATTATATAAAATAATGAATAATTAAATTAAAATACATAAAACAAAGAATTATATATATTATACTATAATAGTTCATTATTTTATTGTATTAAGTTGACCAAAATTTGAGTGTTTACTACTATATTTAACATAGCTTATACGTATAGCCATATAGATATAATGGTCTACTATACTTTATTATATGTATGTATATTGTATATGCATGTTAAAATAACATATTATGAACCTACATTTGTGTATTACAAAATAATTATTATTCTTGTAATATAGGTATACTGTCAATGGTATAATAATATAGTAGTATAATAACTGTAGGATCTATAGAATGTTATAAATTTAAAAATACAACTATACAATACTATACTATACTGTATAACTTTTATAATATTATAAAATTTAAATAAATATATATATAATGATCGAAAATCAAAGAATATACTCTAGCTAATATATACATTTCAAATTATTTTTTTAGATTCTGAACGAAGTGAAGAATGTATGATAGAATATTCCAGAGTCTGATTTATTTAATAAAAAAAAGAAAGATCAAAATAATTTAGACTTTCAAAATACTGGTTGAGTTTATGAATAAAACCCCCGAAGAATTCGATGCTGATAAAGCTTTTAGATTCTGAACGGAGTGAAGAATGTATTGATTTTACAATGATGTGTTTTTTTTTTTTTTTGTGTGTCTGTGTACAGCATAACTAGTCGAAATAATGCTCCATTTCAAACTATGGGGGTGGTTTCCGATGTAAAAGTGAATATCCTTGGTGTATTATAGAGGTAAAAAAAAACATTTTCCAACAGTTTTCAAAAAAATCTAGAAAAACAAAAAAAAAAAATGACGGAAAAACGGCAATTTTACGCAAAACCAGTTTTCGACCAAATCGATTTTTTTATGGTTGTAATTCAAAAACTAATCACTGAAAATACTTGACTTTTTTTGAGTTATTTTATAGACCACTGAAATTTTCGATTTTTTTGAGAAATTTTTTTTAAAGTGTCGTTAAAATCTTTTTGGCCCTATCAAAATACTTGAAAATTTAATGCAAAGTTGCTCATAAGTTATTATTATAGTGATTAAAAAATTATAAGAATACATAGGCACAATTTTTTTTATTAGCATTTGAAGTTCAAATATTGACAAAAATTCGTCAAAACCATGAATATTTGCAAATTATTTTGTAGGTATATTTCATAAAAATTTTTGTATAAATAGCTAAGAGTTGAAAATTTAGTACAGGTTTTTCATAAGTTTAGCTTACAATTATTATAGAAGAACTTAAATTTTGTTGTATTCAGGCCATTAAAACATAAACCACCTTTTTCACCAACCACTAGAAATTATATCCTAGGCTGACAAATCATCTTCGTTCAGAATCGTTTTTCGTATACAATGATAACTAACATTGGTTTCAAATTTAACACTCCTATAATATATATAATGATCGAAAATCAAAGAATATACTCTAGCTAATATATACATTTCAAATTATTTTTTTAGATTCTGAACGAAGTGAAGAATGTATGATAGAATATTCCAGAGTCTGATTTATTTAATAAAAAAAGAAAGATCAAAATAATTTAGACTTTCAAAATACTGGTTGAGTTTATGAATAAAACCCCCGAAGAATTCGATGCTGATAAAGCTTTTAGATTCTGAACGGAGTGAAGAATGTATTGATTTTACAATGATGTGTGTTTTTTTTTTTTTTTGTGTGTCTGTGTACAGCATAACTAGTCGAAATAATGCTCCAATTTCAAACTATGGGGGTGGTTTCCGATGTAAAAGTGATATCCTTGGTGTATTATAGAGGTAAAAAATAACATTTTCCAACAGTTTTCAAAAAAATCTAGAAAAACAAAAAAAAAAAATGACGGAAAAGAAAAACGGCAATTTTACGCAAAACCAGTTTTCGACCAAATCGATTTTTTTTATGGTTGTAATTCAAAAACTAATCACTGAAAATACTTGACTTTTTTTGAGTTATTTTATAGACCACTGAAATTTTCGATTTTTTTGAGAAATTTTTTTTAAAGTGTCGTTAAAATCTTTTTGGCCCTATCAAAATACTTGAAAATTTAATGCAAAGTTGCTCATAAGTTATTATTATAGTGATTAAAAAATTATAAGAATACATAGGCACAATTTTTTTTATTAGCATTTGAAGTTCAAATATTGACAAAAATTCGTCAAAACCATGAATATTTGCAAATTATTTTGTAGGTATATTTCATAAAAATTTTTGTATAAATAGCTAAGAGTTGAAAATTTAGTACAAGGTTTTTCATAAGTTTAGCTTACAATTATTATAGAAGAACTTAAATTTTGTTGTATTCAGGCCATTAAAACATAAACCACCTTTTTCACCAACCACTAGAAATTATATCCTAGGCTGACAAATCATCTTCGTTCAGAATCGTTTTTCGTATACAATGATAACTAACATTGGTTTCAAATTTAACACTCCTATAATATATAATAATGATCCATACGGCACCTAATGTACAGCAGAGCGGTACTCACTTGCCCGCTTTTTCTTCTATAAATCACATATTTTATTTGATTTTATTACTATACAATAAATAATCTAAACTGTTTAGCTAATTCAATTGTTTGTAATACACATATAGTTTTACAAACAAATAAATAATAAATTTATAATTCTATAGTTCTATAATTTAAAAAATAAGAAATATTATAATATATTACCTTTAATTACAGAACACAAAGCAAGAGATGAAAAATGTTTTTTCTTTTTTTGTCCAATATAACTGTAATCTTTTAAAAATATATCTGCAAATGTTTTTCGTAAAATTTGACGAACTGTGGCTGTCAATTGTTTTATTGAATGACGTTTGAGCTCTGTAATCTGCAATTTATACAAAATCAAATATATGTATAATTATTAGTAATTTATTACATACAGTGTATACTGAGGGTATAACAAAAATAACTACAAACATAACTATAACTGTATAACAATATATGTTGTTAACATATTATATTCTAATCAATTTTTTTTTTTACTATTTGATACATATAATATAGTTAATTACATTTTTCAGTTATTTTTGTTGTGTTACTTATTATATACAATTATTTATTATTATAATGTATATTAATAAATATACAATATATTAATCAACATACATGAAACAGGAATAAATTATTGAGATATTCGTATAATAATAATATAGTTTATACATTTTCACTTACCAAACTTGATCTGAATACTTTATTTGTCAATTTGTTTTCAATGTCACTCAGTTGACTTTCATTTTGTATTGGCAATATACATATCCCAGAAATCATTTACTTCAGTATTTTCGGTATAATTGTTATGATTGGTTTGGTAAGCTGTACTTAGATTGTGCTCAAGTTGGTCAATTTTCTCTACAATTAATTCCACATCAAATTTAGTTTTTAAAACAACTCTCAATATTTTATTTATCAAATCTGAAACAAAAATCAAATACATTTATAATACCAAAATTAATATAATATTATTATAATACAATATTAAATAGGTAGGTACTATGGTGTAATATAATATTGAATACCAAATAGGTAATATTTTGTTAATAATTGATGATATAGAGGGATTTAATCATTATAATTTACAAATAAATTAAATAATTAAAAATAATATGTGATGTTTAACTAACCAGAAGATTGTCTGGGTGTAATATTAGTGTTATGAATTTGAGAATTTATGTTATTGATTTCTTCAGATTTGTCTTTTTCTTTGTTTAAATTTGTATTGATAAGATTATAACTTTTGTTTGATGTCGATATACCTAATAAATTAAAATCAAACATTATAAATAATATACATACAACATTCATCAGAAGCAATTAGGTATATGATTATTTACATAGTTTTTTTTTCAGGAGTCAATATATTATAATCATTAGTGACTTTAAATGGAGATACTGAACTTTGGATATATTCCTCTTCTCCGGGATCAAAATAATCTAAATATTATAAAAGTCATGATAATATTTATAAGTATAAATGAAATATTTTAATTCATTTTTTTTTTTTTGCGTTTTATAATATAACACAATATTTAAATATATATAATGATTAATGACATTACTTGCTGCAATAATATCATTCAACAAAGTCTCATCAAACAAGAGCTTTCTTTTTACTGGTAGTGTATTATTTGATTATCTGCAGGAGACTTCTGAAGTTGTGATATAATCGGTTCTCTCTCTAATTTGAACATATCAATAAAAAATAAAAGGTATAAGTTAAAAATAATTTTCATTAAAATATGAATTCAATAGAACAAAAGAGTACCGGTATTGTTAACTGCTAAATGGCTAACTTTGTTTGTATTTAACTCAATTGTGTCTACAATACCACCAAAATTAGTAACAATGTTTGAATATCACTGAAAACTTGATGTACCTAATATAGCAATAATAAACCCAGCTATTATTCATTACTTAATAACAAGATGTTACAATTGTTTTTTTGAAAATTAAAAGATATGTTTTTACTTGTACAATTTTTAGTTGGTAGTGAATATGATGGATCTCTAAATACATCATTGTTATCTTCACTGGAACTTTTTTCATCACCACCTAAAAGATAAATGTAAAAGGATTAACCTAATATTTTTAGTAAAAATTGAATAATTCTAATACAATTTTAAAAATGAATAAAATACCTTTTAAATATTTAGAGGAGTTAAATATTGGAGGAGGACTGGACACAGTGTTATCATTTTTTTTTCTTTTTTGAATTGTTTTCATTCTACATCTACTTGTTTCGATGTCATCAGCAGAAGACAAATTTGAGGAATCTTCAGCACGTTTTAACTTTTGTTTTGCATTTTCTAAACTAGCTATATTATAATTATAGAAGTATTTATCAATCCGAACAAGTCTTAAATACATTTTAAAATCAAATATTTACCTATTCCTTTTAATAATCTGGCTGGTAAAAAATCAAAGTCAATTTATTTGGTATTATTCTGGTTTCTATAAACCTTTTAACTTTTTTTTTGTTAAAAAATTATAAAACAATTTACAAAATTCATTATTTATACATTTTTACAACATAAATTATATCATAAAATTAATTGCTTATATACAGTTATTTGTTTTGAGTATTACAAAAGTTAATTTGAATGAAGAAAAGGAAGAGCAATCAACCTATCTTCAAATGAAAATATCATAACTTTTTTATGTATGTCTTTAATTGACCAACAACTTAGATTGGTTGATAACTGTTTCACAACATAAATTCCAAAATGTGATGAACTAATTGGTTGATCGTAAAAGTCTTCCATATGTTCAAATTTTTTCCCAATTAATATTATTTTGTCCGTATCTTTTAAATATGTTATATTAATTAGTTTAACTATTTCATTTTGTTTTGAAAGATAATAAGAATCTGCGTTATTTTTAGTTTTAAACTTAAAATTAAGTAACTGTAATATACTACATTGAGAATCAACTCTGCTCATATTATTTAATAATGGTCCCTTGTTATGTGGTCCCAAAAGTGTGATATTATTATTATTTTGAGGATTATTTAAAATTTGTCCACGTTCATTGTACCTTAGAACAATTTGTTCTAAAGGTTTGTCAGGTTTTCGTAACATTGATTTTAGTGTTTGCATATAGTTTTCAAAGACAAATGCACTACAATTGCCTAGTTATCCATACAATTGAAAGTCATCTGTCAAATGCAATAACCCATGTATATTATGAGATATTAAATAACGGCCATAAATAGTTTCGAATGTTTTTACAAAGTACTTTAATAGATCCTTAGCATAAGGTACATAAGAAGAATGGTCAGAACTTAAAAGCACCATTATAGATATATCTAAAGACATCAAATGTTTAAAACAAACATCAGACAGGGTCTTTTTTAAAATGATTGGTCCTATATACAAGAGGAACGATCTTAACTCGGTAGCCTTTCATCGACTTATTTCATCCAATTTTCTAGGCTTCCTGGAAAACTCACAGGGAAATGAAGTTTTAAGTTTTACTGCATTTTCTGATATTTCATTTATTTTCCAAGATGGCGACCTGACATTTAATGGCCCTTTCATCCATAAAAGTATTATTTTTTTAACAGTGCCCAAGCATACTAAATGCATATAGTTTAAAAAAAAATTTGATACAACATCAAATCTTATCAACTCAGAAATACAAGAAATACTTGGAGATGTATGATGTTCTTCTTGAACTCTTTTAACATAATCATCATGAGTTCTAACATTAACTAAATCTGATTCATCATATGGAAAACAAGTCCTATTTTCTATATGCTCCCCTTCCACTCTACACCGAGTACAAGAAAAGTAACCACAGTGTCCTTTGATCTTAAGAATAAATGATTTTGCAGGAACATCACAGCAAAAAACATCAAAAACGATTGTATAAATCTTGTTATTAATAATTATACCATCTTTTAACAACATTTTAGCTTCATTTATAAAATCTTTAAGGAAATCATTGCTATCGTTAGGTTTTTCCATACCTAAATAAATTCCTATTGGAAAAACATTTTTTGAGTATGTCCTTATATATCCTAAAATTGGTAAAAATCGACTAGTTGTACTTTTGGCAATTGGTAAACCATCAATTCCAATCACTAGTTTTATTTCATTTTTAGAACTATCTTGAAATAATAAATGACGTTCAATTCCATTTTTCAAACCAAAATGATAGTATTGGCCTGGAGTAACTATGCGCATATTTTTCGTATCAATAGATTTTGTTTGAAGAATTGTTTTGGCATCTTTTGGTAAGTTAGAAAAACATTTATGATTTCTCAGACCTGATAAGAGACTATTAATTGCACAATGTGAAATATTATAATTTATTGCCCATTTAGATATCATATCAGAAATAGAAAATACATTTTCAGTAACAGGGTTATTTGGTAACTCATAGTCATTTGTTTCAATGTTAATTTGAATGTTGCATGGAGTAAGATTCGGTTCAAATAGAGTTTCAAATTTATCAGTAGATATTTGTGTAGGTATTACAGGATTGATATTATTAGAAATCTCTAGTATTAATTTATTTGATTGATTGATATTTTCATGGCAAATTTTAGATACTACATTACATAAATGTTCAGGGTTTTCAGATTCAAAAACATGATTGTTATAAATATTTAATTCTTCTTGAACCCTTCTTCTTTTGGAGCGTTGGTTACTCATTGTTATTATTATACTGAAATGTTTATAATTAATATATTTTATTTAACTACTATATTATCAGATATATTACAATGTTATATTATGACAAACAAAAAAATAAGCATTTTCATAAAATTATGTTCTTAAATAATAATAATACTTAATAGTTGTCCATTTTTAAATTATTAAATACAATAATTTATCAATAATATAATACTTAGATATGTACTTAACATAGGTAGTAGGCAGGGTAGTATATAAGTACCTATGGGCTATGATTTATGGTATGAACTATGAATCATATACTTTGGATTATATGATGGAATACTGAGTTAAATATACCCACTACTATAACAAGTATTTAATTATATGATATATGTAATTAATAATTAATACTTATGTATCTTACCTGTGAATAGTGGATATTATGATATTAGAGTACAGTGTACACTGTACAGGTACAGTAAAGCAGGCAAAGCAGCTGGTTTAATCGTCACCCGAGCGTCGTACTTTTTGAGAAAATGACAGAAAAGCAAATAATATTTTAAATTGCACCATTTGCACGTTGCATCATAGACGAGAACATAATTTTATATGTTATAACTATTAACTTATAATCACAGTAATCACACCGCAGAAAATTTATCGCAAAATGATCACACTACCACGCGTTTGAGTCGACACTCGACGGTTGTCAGTTACACGGATTAGTATAAAAACTAGGAAAACGACGAGTACAGTTATGCAATAATATAAGAAATATATGAATATAACCTTATCATTAATAATTACTGATGGAAAAACCCAGTCGCCCCATCACGATTATCGATAAAGTAATATTTATATTTTATAATATTATGGCTTTTTTCTGTTATACACAATGTAACAATAATATATAATAAAATACAAAATTATGCAACAAACACATATTATATTATCATGATTGATATATATTATAATAATACACAATACTAATAACTGTGTCCGTGTGTGTACTGTTCAAAATTATTAAAACCATCAACGATGATAAGTCATATAATAAAATAACATATGATATTATATATAAATATAATATTATGTATACCTAAATAATATATATCATATTTTAATTATAGATGGTTATTTTCATTATTTTATTTTATTTTGTATTATAATATACTAGCTGACCCGACACGGCGTTGCCCGTGTGTTACTTTCTTTTTTTGCATTTTCGTATACCGTGTGAGTTTTTAATTTAATCGTATTGATAGTGTTAATATTGTTACAGCAACTATTTATAAACAAAAATTCCATCGTAAATTTTAGCTGTCCCACCCGGCGTTGCCCGCGCAAAAGTCACCTCAGGTGAAAACCGAGATTTTTTTTATATTATATTAATAATAATAATAGCTGACCCGGCAGACTTCGTATTGCTTACTTCATGTTTTGCACTTCGTTGCCCGTTAAAAATGCCAATTCCTTATGACTCAGACTTTGTTCAATACGTTATTTAATATTCGATGGATGATGTTCTAGATTTATCTTAAGTTTTCTGTTGCCCGGAATAAAAATTCTGATTCGCAGCAGTATATTATCAGGTAGGCAATCTACCTGCGGTAGATCGCGGACCTAGTGGTATCTGTACGTAAGTGTATGATTTAACTCTAATAAGGTATCAAAGTTATACTAAGTTTGACATAATACGGTAGATTAATATAATCAATTAATACATAATCCTAACCTAGGTTTTGATTCTCAAAAATCTTGAATAACCCGGCTTTGCCCTTGTACATTTTTTTGTGTTACCTACTATAACTTTTATTTTATCAGTTTTTATATTTATTACAGTCTGCTTTTAGATGTTATGTTGATCCTTGGTTGCCCATGTATTGTAATATTGTAATTTGTCGGCAAAAAATACTTAACATTATGGTGTTATAAAAACCAAAAAAAAAAATATATTTATATTGAAATATTTTATTCATCTCAATAACTCTTTATAAACAGTATTTTTGGTACTGCCTTTTGGGGCTAAAATAACCAAACTACTAGCAGAGCTTACTCTAGAACATGTGATATAGAACTGTCCATGTGAAAAACATTCTTCTCTCAAGTCAATCCCTGTCATGCTCAATGATTGTCCTTGAGACTTATTAATAGTTATAACAAAGCAAACTTTGAGAGGGAATTGTATTCCTTTTAATTCAAAGGGATAATCAGTTGGAATTTTTTAATTCTCGGGATTAAAACTATATCTCCTCTAGCGCTTCCAGTGATAACTATAGCGTTTATTACATTAGAGCTTTAACTTGCAATCTTGGTTACTTTCTGATCCAATTTTTCATACAGTTCATCATTGAGGTACACCTCAATAAATACCAACAATAATTGTCCTGCTGCCACCAGCTCACATTCGACAACCATATAAATTAGTTTTATTAATTTGTAAGAATTTAAACAATTTTAGATAAGAATTAAAAATAACCGTACATAAACTGGGATGCGCATATGAAGACGCATTAATAATTAATATTCGAAAATAATAAGTAAAACACCTTGTCCTCGTGTATGCGTAAATGCGTAGAGTATTTTACGACTTCATGTTATCATGTTTTTATACATAATAATTAGCTGTAATAATAAAGTGATAAATGTGTTAACACATAAATCAAGTTGTTATAGCAACCATTTATAAACAAAAATTAAAAACAAAATTTCCATCGTAAATCTCAAAATCCCCGTTTTAGCAACCCTTTAAAATGCGAATTTTGAAAAATCCTTTCTTAGTGCGCCTATACGTTGCTTAAGGAACCTCTGTACAAAATTTGAAGTCCCTATACCCAGCGGTTTGGTCTGGGCGTTGATGAGTGAATCGGGGCGGTCTCCTATATGTATATAGATAACATTTCCATGGCAACACAAAAATATTATAGTTTTAATTTATTTTTTATATTTTGACGGTATCGGGTTCAAATCCCAGACATCAATAAATAGTTTTTGCACCTTTTCTACTTATTCGGTAGACTTTTTAAAAATGTTCGTTCATAAAAACCTTCTCCTGGCAATTCCGAACAGTTGAAAAAAAAATTCAGCCAAATCGGTCCAGGGATTGTTGAATTATGCGCTTACCAACACATTTTGCGATTCATTTTCATATATAAGACTATTCAAATTATCAAGATTTTAATTCATTTAATTGTGGTCATTTATGTCTTGAATTTGTACAATGTATGAATCAATTACATTAAGTTTAACTGGTAATACAACTACATTATCTGTACATTATTTTCCAGCAATTGATGTATACGATGACTCGGAAATTGCTTTGTTAAATTTACAAACATATAATACATTTCCAAACATAAATGAAACTAATAACCACTTTGAAATACATTTAGAAAAGCCCGATCGTTTAATAAATAATAATAAATTTCCAACCTGTTATATCACACTGAAAAGGGGTGTTACGGTATTAAGGATATTAAAAATCAAATTTTGACACAAATAGATGACTTTTATAATAATAACGAATACATTGGAATAAAACCAACAGAGAAAATAACTTTTGATATCGGGATTGATCAAGTAGATTTTAGGACAACCATATTCAGTAATGGTACAATACGTTTTAACGTAGAAAACAGTATAGGATCTTATTGGGATTTGAAAAAAAAATTATGAACCACACATGCAATACATTGATGGCCATCGTTCACAGAAAGTGGTAAATTTAAACAGTGTTAATTCAATAAAAGTAATGTGCAATATAGCTCAAGGTTCATTCAACAACCACATGCCAAGTCATTCAATTTATGAGTTTTCTCCTACTTAGAACATAGGGGCGAAGCTGATTCAATCTCCAACTAACCTAATATATTATAAATTAAATAAAACAAATATCGATTTAATAACTATACAATTAGTTGATCAAGATCATAATCCGATAAACAATTTAGGTGAAAAATTAGTAATCGATCTACATATTAAACGTTACGGATCTTAAGATGGGATTACAATTTAATATAAGCCCATTAGATAAGATAAATCTTGCTAGTCATATGACTAAAGCGTTACCAGTAACATCGAATAAAGTAAAAAAAATAACAACGAAAAATAAAACAATTTTAAAGGCTTTAGGTTATAAATTAAAGCAGAATGCCAGAAAGTGATATTTGTAATGATATGCTCAAATTTACATATCATACATTTTGTAAATTCGTTATTTTCATTTAATAAAATATATAACGGTCGAGTTGTCGCACGCATGTAATAAAATCTAAAATAACCCCAATAAATCAAGTCACTGGTGGTTGGAACGATTCCTATTATCTAGTCTCGTACAGGACACTGTACGGGATTATAACGGTACAGCGCAACACATGCAACTTCTTTCATGTGCCGCCGGAGACGGGGGATGGTCCGGTCAGGGTCGCTTTCACCAGGGAAAAAGACAATTTTCTTTGGGGACACCGACACCTTTGATCGGGCCGCCGATGACTCTGGCGGGCCTGACCTAAATCGTCTCCTCTCATCAGTGCATGAGCACCCTCCATAGCGAGAAGTGCATGAGCACCCTTCATAGCGGTAAATGCATGAGCACATCCAAAAAACATAAGTACACGAGCACCACTCAACCAGACAAGTGCAGGAGCACAGCAGACTTACACACGACCACTCAAAAGACATTGCTTACGACAACTTTACTGTTTCCTTTTTCAAAAACGAAACTTACTGAAGTGTTTAGTTATTTCTTTTTTGAGTGCTAAAAAAATTAATAAATTCTATCCTTGTCACGTCGACTGCAATCATAGACAGCTGCGGATAAGGTAAGGTGCATGCGTATCCATATTTAAATAATAATAGTATTATAGAGTTTACTTGATCGTTCTCGAAGCACGACCTCGAGAACCCTCCGACCAACAGGAGGAAGGTGATTTCGCAAATTTAAAGTGATAGGACATAGACTAAGATAATCGACAAATCTCTAATAACTTCTAAACATATTTGAGACATCCATTCAAGTCTTGTGTCCCTTGTGAATGTCTTACAATTTATTTGGAACACTTTATATTTAATAAATAACCTATAATTTATAAATATATTTGAGGCGCTCATTCAAGTCTTGTGTCCCTTGTGATTGCCAATACAATTTATTTAAACTACTTCACATAAAACAAAACAACTACTTTCATAAATAAATATATTAATCAACATATTAATATTTTTACTTTTGCTAATAAAATTATTTTTAATTCCTTTATTTTCCTTGTTATTTATTTTTGCGTTATTACATATTTTAGATATAAGTTCACCGTTTGAAACCGATTCCAAAATTACGGAAATCGAATATCATTCATATACACCGTATACAACTTCATTTAATAATAATGATGAAATACGTATATCAATCCAACAAACAGATGTTTATCCTTATCTGAATGAAAGCTTTATATATTTAGAAGGTCAAGTATCAGATGCTGGAAAAGTAAAACTTACTAATAACGGTTTTTCCTATCTCTTTGAACAAATACCACTTGAAATCAATAGAATAGAAGTAGATAGTACACGTGTACTTGGTATTACCAGTTCGTTAAAAGGTTATCTATCAGGTACATCTGATAATTATAATTGTTATGAAAATGCTGGTTGGATTTTTAAAAATAGTTCAAACCCAGCAAATAGTAATGGAGAATTTAGTGCATGCATTTTGTTAAAATATTGGTTAGGTCTATTTGAAAACTTTAAAAAGATATTAGTTAATTCTAGATTAGAACTAATATTAACTCGATGTCATAGCGATTTAAACGCTCTAAAAGTAATTACTAGTGGAAGTACAAATTCTGGAAAAGTTGTTTTGAATAAAGTAGTTTAGAAGGTTCCACATATTACTGTTGATAATGAAGAAAGGTTAAAATTATTAAAACTTATTGAAAAAGAAAAAAGTTTGTTTATCCCGTTCAGATCTTTTGAAACTTTTGAATATCCTGAACTCGGAACCACTAAAGAAGTTGTATGGAATCTAAAAACTGCTTCAAAATTAGAAAAACTTCGATTCATTATAATCGGATTACAAAAGGGACGTAACAATTCGTTAGACAAAGATTGTGGTGTATCTATGTAATATAATATGATCATTGTAATATAACTAATGTAAAAGTATTTTTAAACACAATAGCATATCCTTATGATAATTTAAATTTGGATTTTGCTAAAAATAATTTTAACTTATTATATGATACGTATACATCATTTCAAGAATCGTACTATGAAAAAAGTATTCTGAACCCGATATTAAGCCCATCTACATTTCTAACGCATGCTCCAATTATTGTTATCGATACGTCAAAACAGAATGATTCAGCTACAGCTTCATCAGTAGATGTTCAATTAGAAATTGAAGCATCAGAATCTCTTTCAGGTGTAACTGCTTATTGTTTATTAATTCATGATCGAATTGTAGAATATGTACCTTTTACTAGAGAAGTAAGAAAACTTGTGTAAATACAATTTATAATAATAAAAAGTTTATTTAATAATTTGTGTTCTTTTCTTGGAATAATTATTTCAGTAGGTGAACAATATATGTGTTAACACCATATTGTGTTACATGGTAAATTGTAGATTATGTACCTTTTACTAGGGAAGTAAGAAAACTAGTATAATCAATTTAGAATTAATTTAGAATAATGAGACAGTACATATAAATATATTTCTTTAATTTCGAACCAAAACGTATTATTTTTTATTTTTTTAAAAAAAAAACATGACTAAAAAAAAATTTGAGTAAAAATATAATTATGAAGTGTGTATACACTGCTTAAACTTTATGTGTAATATAGAAAAAAATGTATTGGTTTAAGAGGAATACTCCGCCTGTGTTACACGGGAAATAAATAGTGTATACACTGTTTTAACTTTATGTGTAACAGGGGAAAAAATAATTGGTTTAAGGGGGAAACTATACCTTAAATTTTAAAAATCTCCGCAGTCAAAAGTGCGCAGAACATACATTATGGTTTTTGAAAATCAGTGTTTTTTTACTGGTACAGCGGAGACAAAAAAAGTTTGAGGGGAAAAATCCTCCTTAAAATTGTACAATCTCCGTAGTCAAAAGTGCGCAGAACATACAAATGTATACTACTGTCTAGATCAGAGGTTCCCAACCTTTTTTGACTCGCGGCACCCTTGGACATTTTCTAAAAATCCGGAGGCACCCTATGCTCTATGACCTATAATATATACTCTATAGTCTATACTTCTATAGACTACTTCGGTTTTATTTATTAGTGCATAAGTATAATCAAAAGTAGTAAGGTGTAGGTGCATACCATATACTATGTACATATTACATTTTATAAACAAATTATTACATTGTACTTATTTTTATTTTTAATTATTATTTATTTTTAGTTATAATTTAATTTAAAATTAGGGAACTTATTTATTTATTTATTATTGGAACTAATGTGACACTTGGGCTTGTTTTTTTTTACACAAATCTTTTATTTGTGGTCGAATAGTTGAAAGACATACTCTCATTTCTTCTTCAATGAACTCCATTTTCATTCGTTTATTTGATTTTATGTTAACAAGAGTGGAAAATCCTTGTTCACGTAAATAAGATGTCGAAAACTGCAGTAACATTTTTAGAGCTTTTTTGCCAATTTCAGCGTGAATTTTTTCAACCTGAATCCAAAATTCATTTAATGAAACATTTTTGTATTTTAATAAAAGAGTTCGATTGTTTCGTATTTCAGCGAGCTCTTCTTCTTCTTCAAGGCTAAATTCAGTTAAACACATATTTTTATCAAATGGATCATTTATCCAATCATACTCGGAAATATCTAAATTAAGAAAATACTTGTCTATACTTTCTTCTAAGGCAGTCAAATGCTCCATTATAAATGTCATAATTTCGGAACTTTCTTCTGTTACAGATAATGAAAAAAACATATCAAATTGATTTTTTTCCACACGTTTTTTCCAGATTTTTAATTTATCTTTAAGAGTAAATAACTTACTACACGATGTTAATATATTTTCATTTGGTCCTTACATACTTGAATTTATTTGATTTAAGTGTGAAAATATGTCTGCCAAGTATGATAGTTTTTCCAACAATTTTTCGTTCGTTAATAATTCACAAAATTCGGGTACATTTTCAAGAGTAAAAAACACGATAAGTTCATTTTTTAACTCATGCACTCTGGACAAAACTTTACCACGCGATAGCCATCGTACTTCTGTATGTAAAATAAGTTTAGTAAATTGTGATTCCATTGCTTCACATAATAAAGAAAAAAGTCGTGTTTTTAATGGTCTCATTTTAATAAAATTTACCATTTTTATCACTTCATCAAGAACATTTTTTAACTGAGGACCGAGAGTTTTTGCTACTAAAGCTTTTCTATGAAGGAAACAGTGAGTTACAAGTATAGTTTTATTACACTTTTTTACCAATGTAACAAAACCTTCTATAGAACCAATCATACTAGGAGCACCATCAGTGCAAATACCATAACAATAATCCCAAGATAAATTTAATATTTTAAGATAAGAATCAATAATATTAAACGCATCAAGACCAGTTGTCGTTTCTTTCATTTCTTTGCAACAAAAAAATTGTTCTATAATATTATCATTATTAATAAAACGAATAAACCCAATTAAATAACATTTACCACAAGTGTCAGTGGATTCGTCAATTTAAAGACAAAAACGATTTGAAGCTTTAATTTTTTCCCCCACATTTTTTTCTATGTCTTCTGACATATCTTGGACGCGTCTACGAATAGTATTATTCGAAAGAAGTATTTTTTTTATTTCGACTTCAGCCTCACTACCAAACATAATACGCACTATTTCTGAACAGTGTAGTAAACCGACGTTTTTAGTATAAAAACGTAGTTCCGAAGTCCAGTGGCCTATAACCATATCACGCCACCGAGTCGGACCACTAATGCCGTTTCCTGATTGGATTAGACACATCACGCCACTTCATAGACGTAGATCATCCGATTCTCCATCACGGCATGTACCATATAAATATGAGTCCTCATCATAGATTTAATTAGAGTTAGTTAGAGTTAGCTAAGAGTCAGTTAGACCAAGTTAGTGTTGTCACTCGCTCTCCGGTAGCTAAGTACTTGTGCTTACGCTAACGAAAGCCTTTTCATTATTGTTTTATAAATTAATAAACGTATCAATTGTCTTATTAATTTATTGTTAACTCATATATACCTCAACTCTCCAACCTACGACGGAACGTGCATTCGTCGTAAAAGAAGCGTGCAGTAACTATCACTGGTTACTACAACAGGCTGGAAGAATTAAAGATTCACCTATTGTATGTGGTTTTTTATTTTCAACTATTAATTCTGCCACTTTATAACTAACTTCAAGTGCTTTATTTGGAATAGTAACCTTTTTCTCAAAAATTACTGATTCTTTATTTTGTGAACTTAATAATTGTTTGAAGTAGTCAATATTTTTATTAGCTAAATGAGCATGTTTTTTTTTAATTTACTTGGAACCATAGCTGCGTTGAATAATTTCACTTCACATACAATGCATTCTGGTTGAGGACAATTTTCATTTCCATACCAAGTAAATCCCATAGCTAAGTAACTAATATTATATAAACGTATTTTATTTAAACCAGTAAAACTAAAACTAACTTGATTTGATTCACCAGATATTGATTCAATATTATGGTTAGCTGAAATTTCGTCTTCATTTAATTTTAGTTTTTTAACAATAAATTTATCCATTATTTTAACTAAAATTTATTTATATAAAATTATAAAATATCTAGACACGACTGAAATATACATGTTTCGCAATGATGACTAAAACCAGACCGATTGTACTGAAATTGTTAGAATACCTATATTATTAAATTACTTTTGTCGATACATGTTTTCAAAAATTAAGATAAGATAAAAGCACAAGACATCGAAGCGATATAGCAATGAAACTGGTGTATGAACATTAAAATAGATCGAACATCGTAATACTTCTACAAAATATATGAAACACAAAAGTTTTATATTATTATGGTCCGTTTTATTGCTCATAGTGCTATATTTTTAATGAAATTGTTTTTTCTAAAAAAATATTTCAAATAATTTCGCGGCACCCTAAAAAAATTTCGCAGCACCCTGGTTGGGAATCTCTGGTCTAGATTAACGACCGCGGCTTCTTCTCGTCTATGTGCGACGGGTAACCTGTCTATGCAATATACGCCTCTAAAATGAGATATTTTCGCACGTTTAGCGTATTTGCTAATTTCAAAGTCGTAAAGGGCACGATTGGGCAGAGTTAGTTTTTTGATTTCGGTGACTTTTTATTAGATTTAATTTTTCGAGATTTATTATTTTGTTTTTTTCGCGTCGCCGATTTTTTTCGTTTTTTAGGCCGTGGTGTAATAGCACTAGATTTCCGTGCTATAGTATAGACAGTGTGCGTAGGGTTGACCTGAGCGCAGTCTGGTGGTTAATGAATAAAAAACACCCGGGTAAGTCGAACAATCGTTTATATTGGATATGACGTTTGACGGGTCCAAATTAAAACCTAATATTTCAATTTTAATTGAGATATTATTGTCTGAAAATTAAAAATTCTTATGGCATGGAAAAAAAAGTAACAGATTAAATATTTTAATCAATATAATGTTGATTATAATACAACTTTATATATAAGTATTATAAAATTGTCATATAAACATAAACATTAAACAAGCATTGCTTAAGTTTTTAGTTTTTTCTAAGTTTTAATTTATTTTATTACAGATTAAAATAATATGACTACTAATTTAATCATTCGGTATGGTTTTCAAAACATAAAACCCCATTTTAACTTTACCAATGATAAAGGTCAAAAAGGGAAAATTTGTACAAGAAAGGCAAACAAATATCACACCTTTTCCCACAAAAACGCCTGAAACTTGATGTGCCTCCTGTAAGTTTAAAAGACCTAATTGAAAATCATAATATTCTTCAATTACCATGTGCTTTAACTAAAAATTTACAAGCAGAGAACCGTTCTGAAACCGAAAGACTATGCTCTAATATATTGAACAACATAATAAGTACTATTGAAATAGATTCTATAAATGAACAAAACAATATACATTTAATTTCTATTATAAAAAAACAAATTCAATTAGACATTTCATATTATTATGCGTTTCCATTGAATGTTAATGAACATAATTTTTTTTATAAAAATATAATAGTAAATACAGAAATAATTAAATTAATTTTTACTCAAACACTTGACCAATCTAAAAATGTAGTTTGGTCAGAGTACAGGAAATTACGCATTTCAGCAAGTATGAAAGCTCATAAAATTAAAACCTTAAGAAGTTTAACCCAAAAAAACCAAAACAAATTAGCATTATCCTTATTACATGAAACTGTAGTAAAAGGTAAAGGGGCTTCCAATATGCTGTACGGATTAGAGACTGAAAATAAAGCATATAATACATTCTCTTCAGTGTACAATGTTGACGTAATTAAAAGTGGATTGATTATTCACATTTCTAAACCATGGATTTGTGCTAGTCCTGATGGATTGATTTTAAATAATGGAGAGATAACTTCTGTGCTGGAAATTAAATGTCCTAGTTCCTGCAAAAATAAACCAATAATAGACTCTGCAACTGGAATTCCAAATCTTAGTTATTTAAAACTTCAAAATAGTACCTATTCTATATATTACTAAAATATTTTAAATTTGTTCTCTTAAATTACTGTTTACAAAATATTTATATTCTATAATTCTTCAATGTTATTATTGGGTATTAAATTTAGATGCCTTTGAATCCAACATTATTTAATTCATTTTTATTTCCATCCAACATAAAAATTATAGATGTAGGTAGATAGGTACATTAAACCAAATAATAATTTATTTTTTTACATAAAATATCTTTCAAATTTTAAAAAACATTTAATTAGAAATATATTTTATTAAGTATTCACTTAAATACTTACTCAATTCGATTAACTGCACTAATCCAACGGTCTTTGGTTTCTTTTTCATAAGAGCGATTGGGAAAGTTGTAAAATTTTATATTAGTTGTGTTGTTATAATAATTGTTGCAATTTACAACACAGCAATTGTTTTTAGACTTTTTATTGTCCATAGTTAATAGGTATTTAGTGATCAATTTGTATTCACTATTAAACTAACTAGGTAAGAATCTCTGAAAACAGGTTAACAGAAGCCTGAAGCATGAAGGAATTAACAGGGGAAATACTGATACTATACTGAATACTGATATGCCTACAATATTAAATAAAATAATATATTAATCTGCAAAATTTAATTATGGATATTTTATGGAGATATAATAAAATAATATAATGATTATTAAATAATAACCAACTGCCCCAACGAAAAAGGTCGTAACTCGTTTTTTCTAACTTTTCAGTATGAATAAAATAAGCATTGCAATTCATATTCTTATTCTATTTTTAAACGTACATTTCCAAAAATAACATCACTGGTAGAATGAAGGATACCGTAATTATTGCAAGATTCAGTTTTTTTAAAAAATTATGACTTCAGGGTTTTGTAGACATACTACTTAAAAAAAAAGTAGTATCTTTACTTACGACCCTTTTCGTGGATATTTTCTATAAAAAAGAATACGTATCTTTACTTACAACCTTTTTCGTCGGTGGTTTGCTAAATAAAAAATGACGCATCTATACTTACTACCTTTTTCATCGGTTAATAATTCGGCTGCCGAAACCAAAATTTAATAATTTATTATTATAATAATATAATTTTAATCCATAAAAATTGTTTAGCGTATGACTCTAAATAATATTATAACATTAATACAGTCATACTTTATTTTTTAATAAATTTAACACGTCTTGACTTTTAATGAAGCAAACATAATATTATTTTACATGATATTAATTTAAAACAATGTCTTAAATAAATAAAAAAAAAAATTAACAAATTGTAGTTTGACATAGTTAAAATATAATGATAAAATACAAAAATTTGTTTTTACTTTTTTTATAACAGATTAATAAAAAAACAAACAAAATTAACATATTCAAAATATAATAATAAAAAATAATTACCTGTTATGAACTTTATAACAGAATAATAAAAAAATTAAAAAATTAACAACTCTAAACATAATAATAATAATAAAAGAAATAATATGTTATTTTGATTGCAGTGACTTATAAAATTCGTGGTATGTTGAGGGAACAAGCCCCATTGAGCATAATGATAGTAAATCAGCTACTTTAAGTTTTTCAATAGGTAATTTTTGATGATATGCTCTTATAGGCTTACAGCGAGGCTGATGTCTTCCCCTTTGGTTTTTTTTTAGTGTAATATTAATTTTGATCATTTCTAAAGCACTTAAATCATATTTTAACTCAATTTGAAATGGATTTTCAAAATTTACAGTTAGTTCTCTAATGTTAGTCCATCTGATGATACTACCATCACTAGCTTTTTTCCAGTTAGACTGTTTGTCATCCACTAGAGGTTTAAAATCTAAAAATTCCTCGTTTGAAACTTCAAATACTGTGTATTGTTTTCCAGTTACTTTTGCACACCTTATTAATGTTACCCATTGGGCCGGAACATAAATTAATTTACCTTTATGGGCATTTTCAATGCACGCGTGCATGCTGTCGCCCTCGTTTTGGGTATGCCCCTTTTCTAAAAATCTGTGCGTGATCTTAACTTTGAGGGTAAATGCTGCATATTCCCACATTGCAAAAATAAACCGATTTCTGTTTTGACCACCACAGTTATCGGAGTAGAAACAAAACTCTTTTATTCCTTTTTCAACCATATACTTCATGAACTTCAATAAACATGTTGCAATTTCGTTTGACCCTCGCTTTCCCTCAGACTCGTTCCATACGTAGCAATAACCCAATTTCTTACCTATATCAAATATTGTAAAATTATATACTGCAAATTTCCGTTTATAGTAAAAAGAACTAGCTTCACTCTGTGGAGTAGTAAGGACTTTTTGTAAATCGAAAACGGCAACACATAACTCAGGTTCATTAACTGTTCGGTTTTTATCCATATTTTTTTATCCCTTGCAATATCTTTATTTTTTAGATGTTCAGCATGAATAGATTTTTGTAAATCTTTTTCTTCGGGGCTAGCTAGCCTAAATTTCTCACATTCATCACACAGATCTCTCTTAGGCTTAAAAAAACTTAAATTGAATGATTTGTTAAAAATATCATTGTATTGTCTTAAAGTGGCATTCTGAGCCATTACATTAATTGATTCTTCTTTGACCCATTCCTGATAAAAGCGATACATTTTCGCAATTGAAAGATCGGATTCCAAATACTGTTTTTGTGTATTCTGCCGTGTGTAGTGTGAATCGACAGTTGGAAACATAGAAATATGTTGCTTTATACAATCCGTCACTTCCCTAGGAATTGCATGTGGTCGATTTCTATGAGTGCCTCTTTGATCAGATATCAGTATTGGAGATATTGCTAATTTTTTACCCATATTATTTACAATTTTTTCAGATATACCAATTGTTTTTAAAAACATAATTTTACACACTGATTCTATACCATTATTTTGAATGGGTAAAGAGTATTTTCTTGAAAACTGTCTACGTGAAGTTAATGAGTAGTTTGTAGATACTTTTTTATCACTTATTACTACGTATCTTGCAACAAAGTCCCATTGCCTAGAATGGTCCCCTAAACTCCAATATTGGTCAAATATTCTTTTACGTGTTCTTCATCAATTTTTTCAAAACATTTATTTCTGCAATTACATGGTGCTCCCATTTGTTTTGCTTTAATCAATTTTCCTGCTCGGTTTGTATGCTCTTCCCCTAAGTTCAACAGCTGTTTTGCTTTATTGTCTTTCCAATCAGTTATATTTCTAGTACGTACTCGTGTAATTTTTTCTTTGGAAGTAATTTCACGTTTTCTTTTTTTATTATTTGTAACCAAATCATCAGGTTCCTAATAATATTGTATAAATTCACGATATTAATAAAATAATATACTACAATATTATTACCAAAATTAAAAGAAAGTAATACAATTTTTTAAATTTGGAGGCCTAATAATAAATATGTAGTGTAAAATTGATCGTTTGAATAATTAAGTTAACATTGTTGGTTGATTACGCGTCAGTGAAGGAAACGGAGATGGAAAAAAGAGTCTTTAACTGAGTTCTTTGGATAGAGAGAGGAGGACAATTTAGAAGTGATGGAAGTCACAAAAAAAATAGTTAATATCTAATCAAATAAATTCATAATATTATTTATTGAAATTTTAACAATTTATTAGTAAAACAAAGACTAAAAAACGTTTACTATTACCACATTCTTTTTTAAAACTATACCTAATATTAAAATTTATTCAATAAAAAATTAAGGCAATAATAATATTATAGATCGGTCAAAATGTATAATAAATATTTGTATACAATCAAAATAAATGTTGGGTACCTAAATAATACTACAAAAATACTACAATAATACTACAATAATACTATACAATATTAACAATATAATAATATTATAATTACAAAATCAAATATCTAATACTTAAATCTAAACTTACATTATTAGGAATGTATTCTGGATCCCTATCACTATCATAAAAATCACTTTTGTCACTAATATTTTCACAGTCACTAATCTGGCCATACTCATAATAATTTAAAATATCAGAACTAATTGATTCAGCATCACTCTACAAAAATTAATAACATTATTATAACATTAGTAAGGTAGGTAGGTAATTTTTATAATGATAGATAATATTATTATTACTTTGTACTTACCTCATATATAATATTATTCATTTTTACGAAGGTAATATTATAATATAATATAATATATAATATTATAACACATAAAATATGATAGTGTCAAAAACGTCAAATGACAATATATAATATGTTCTGGTTGAACCACAGATGTAAAATATCCAATATATATATAGGTAATATGTTCTGGTTGAACCACAGATATAAAATATCCAATATATATATAATATATCTGTGGGTTGAACAATGAATAAATTAAATTGTTAGTGTTATCACGTCTTAAAAATAAAAATAATAGATACGACCATATTCGCCGGTTCCGTGATTATAGACTATGGTCGTATCAGTACATACTGCTGTTTTCGTTGGAAATCATGATTTCAGTAAATTATAAAATTATTTTATTTCTAATCTCTTTGATTGAATTAAGATACGACAGTTTTCGTAGGAGATACAGTGAGAAATCCTCCACCAGATGGCAGTATTAACTCAAAATTGAAAAAAATCGAGTTACGACCTTTTTCGTTGGGGCAGTCGATTTATGACTATACAAGACAATAATATTATCAAGGCACGTCATTGACCGTTTTACATTTTTATTTTTGTGCTGGAAAAATTTTTTTGGAATTATAATTAAATTTTGACCATCCAACTTAAATTATATAATTATTAATTACACTATTATTAGCTACAATATATTATTATGCAGTGTAATAATTCCCCGGACAAAGTTCATATATTGTCAGCTAGAGTTTGTGAGAGAGCTAGTTGTACCGCTGCACGGTGTCTATACGAGCCCGCACTTTTATACGGCCTTAGATACACGCTTTTGCCTAAATGCACAGATGTGCCGACGTTCGATCTATCTAATACCGCGTATCATTTTAACGATGTTAGCAACACCGCCGGCCAGGGTGCCGAGCGCCGAGAGCCCCGTCAACACCGGGATTAAAGTTAAAGAGCCCCCCGCACTTAACGAAAAAAGGACGTATTATTAAAAAAAAAGTACATTGGATTAATAAATTTAGACATCAAAATATCTCCGATGAAAACGGTAATTGATATAATCATCTAATGTTTATAAACAACATATTTGATGTATCGGAACGTTTAATGAATAAAAAGGGTTTTATTTTATTTATAATTTATGTTTATTAATATTATAATTCTAATTATTAATATAACGTTCGAAGTTAATTTTATTAGCAATACATTTTATCATACTGGTAAAGCCTGGTTATTTATTTGATATTTATGAATTCTTGATTCAATGTTACAGATAATTCTATCAATAAATAGTTGTAGTTGATTCAATTGATAGGTGTTGTTGAATTAATGAATGCAATATTTATTTATAAAAAACTATATAATTGTATAAATTAATTTAAATTATTAATTTAATGGATGCAATATTTATTTATAAAAAATCATATTATTGCATAAATTAATTTAAATTATTAATTTAATAAATATATTTTTATAATATACCTAATTAATTTTGCTTTACAGTAAATTTAGTTACTGTTAAAAATTACTATCGTTGAACTAAATAATTAGTTAATAATTAATTAAGAATTATATTATAGAAATATAATATGTAATAATTTATTAAATAAATTATTAATTTACCCTATATAATATATATATATATATATATATATATATATATATATAAGGTTACCTATAAGTGTTAAAAAAAGCTAACCAAAAAGAAGAAGGTTTGTAAATAATTGTGATGAAATAAAATTAAACAGATTTATATTGTTTAATATAGTTTTATAATTATATAATATTAATAATAAGCATAAAATAATAATGTAACAAAATACCTATTGTAATATAGTAATAAAATTATTTATACATAAAAAAATTGTACTCTTCAGTATCTTTTTAAATTGTTATACAACTATATAGAAATGTAGGTAGTTAATATTCCAATTTTTAAAATAGAAAATAGGTACATTAAAAAGATAGTAAATAATTGTGATGAAATAAAATTAAACAGATTTATACTGTTTAATATATCTAGTTTTATAATTATAATATTAATAATAAGCATAAAATAATAATGTAACAAAATACCTATAGTAATACAATAATAAAATTATTTATACATAAAAAATTGCACTCTTCCAGTATCTTTTTTAATTGTTATAAAACTATACTGAAATTTAGTTAATATTAAAATTTTAAAAATAGAAAATAGGTACATTAAAAAGATTATTTTTGCAAGTATTCTAATAGAATATGAACTTTAGAATAACTTTTGGTGCCTTTAAAGTTATAAAAAAAACATTCAAGAAATGTGTAAAACATATTTGATTCTTCTGGAAATTGCATGTCAAAAAGATACATTGATTTAAAACAAGTATCTAATGCTTTTAAAGCGCTTTTAAAATTATAACGCACTCCCTCAATGTGAAGGAATATATCTTTAACAGTAAGGGCCGCCGCACACTAGAAAAGCAAAACTGCTTGAAGCCATTTGTGTAATCTTGCTCCAAGTTGACTTAGTCATAATAAAACAGCATATGCAGCACACCAAAAAAGCAAAAAAGTAAAATCATATTTAGTCACCAACATGTCTTCCGACGAAGAGGACGTTGTTGTGCCTATTTTGTGGTCTTTGTTGTTGGAAACTGAACACCGTGAAAAACCAAAAAGAATGTGGGTTCATCCTTTAAATGAAAAACGTACAAAGAGTAACTTAATTCAATCTTTTTTATGTGAACTTCGTAATGACGAGCTGAAATTTAAAAATTTTACGCGTGTAAGTTCCGAAACCTTTAATTATATTTTGAAAATAATAACCGAAGAAATTCAAAAACCTGATACCAACTTCAGAATGAGTATTAAACCAGATGAAAAATTATTAGTCACTCTATGGTAAGTAAAATTAAATTAAATAAAGTTTAATTAATTATAAAATAAATTAGATTAAATATAAACAAGTTGCCGCTTTTGATTTATTAGGTATGCATTTATAATACGTACTCATCAAATATTATAGGTGGATACCAACCTATAACAAAAATTACTTTTCAAGTGTTCTATGCATAATAGTTTCTTATTTTAAAATATGTGTGTAGGAAATAAATAAATACAATTTTAAAATTGATCTTGAGGACATTTTTATAATAAAAACATAACTTATTTATTATAATAACATTAGTTTTTAATCACGTACTTAATTAAATACTTTAATTGTGTTTGTTATTTAAAAAAAATAACAAAGATACTAGATAATATGTAGTTTAATACGTTGTTGAAGTGTTGAAGTAGGTAGGAGATTTTATTTTTAAATGTAACTTAGATGTGTTATTGGTATGATGTTGAACTTTCTGAAGAAGAAAACTCTGGACTTTCAGAATAGTGAAACTGTGTAGTATGGCGGTCGGTTTCGGTTTCATTATTCAAAGATGGTTGAGACTGATAAAGTGTATGTTGTTGGATCGGTACTTTGTTTGAATACGATGGCATAAAGTTATTTGAGTAAATAATTGATGACGCAGACGAGGTTTCTTGTTCATCGAGTAATTTGTCTAGTGAACTCAAAATAGTATTTTTAAATCTCCGCTGATTTTTATCGTTCAGTTTTTTAAAATCTGGTATGACACTTTTTAAAAATAAAAGTTCTGGAGAATCTTCAACTTTTTGAATGGTTTTTGATTTTAAATAATTAATCATTGGTTCTGCTACCATTTCACTTGCCATAACTTTTTTTATTTTTTTTGGTTTTTTAAATATCTGCGAAGAGTTTGAGCTTTGTATTGTTTCTTCACACATAATAGAAGTTGGAGTTAATTCGCTTGACACGTCATAAGGCTCTTCCACAGTATTTAGAATTTCAGATTCTCCTAAGTTTAAATCTAATGTTTCGTTTAAATCATCTTCAATGAGATTACTAACCATGCTTTTAAGTTGCATCATATAGTCTGTCAGAAACGCCATATTGTCGTATAAGTACCATTTCCTTTTTTTTGATGCACCCGATCCTGATGGAATTTTTTTCTGTTCACGTAACTGTCTGGAAAATGAATTACGTAAAGTAGTCCATTTTGTTTTACATTCTGAAACTAAAATATAAATACATTTTGAAGGCTTCAATATAATAATAATATATAATACTTTATGGTAACGGAGATTAATATAGGTATTATTCATTTTTTTTTGTTTTTTTTTTTTAAAAATGTCGATACATTTTTTTTGGCTGCGTTAAAATATTTGAAAATTTAATAGAAAGTTTAACATAAGTTATTCTATGAGTGATTCAAAAATATCAAAATACATAGGTACATTTTTTTTATGAGCGTTTGAAGTTCAAATATTGACAAAATTCGTCAAAATCACGAATATTTGAAAACTATTTTGTAGTTAAAAATGTATAAATTATCATACAACTGAGCGAGTTCCCGATTTTGTTTTTATTTTTATAAATTGTTTAACTTTATACAAATTGTTATTTTTAAGAATATTTGTTAGGTAATACAATTATAGACAAAATAAGATTTATTATTTTATTTTCCATTTGCTCCTAATATATAATATATGAACGTACAATATATAATTATTCACATTTGCCCCTGCTCAAGTATCAACTTCATAATAATAAATTACAATGTTTAAAAATTAATTTAAGGTGTAAGCCTGCGATTCATTAAATGTATTTTTAATTTATTAAATCAACTGTCTAATATACAATATATATATTGTATATTAGAATATATAATATTCTTATATTATAATATATTTAACTCTACTTCATAATTAATTTTTTTTTAAAACTGTTATTACAGCTATCTGGCGACTGGTGAACGTTTTCAACGTCTTCACTACCATTTCCGTTTGGGAGCTACAACTATTGGATTAATTGTCGATTCTGTATGTTCAGCGATATGGAAATTACTATCACCTATCTACTTACCATCGCCAAAAAAAGATGATTGGATTAAAATAGCAAACGATTTTTATGAAATATGGAACTTTCCAAACTGCATTGGTGCAATTGATGGTAAACATATTTCTATTATATGCCCTCCGGGGGCTGGATCGGAGTATTACAATTACAAGGGGTTTCATTCAATTGTACTGCAAGCAGTAGTTGATGCTCACGCTAAGTTTATTGTGATAGATGTTGGAGATTATGGTCGGTCTAGTGATAGTGGGATTTTCAAAGAATCTCAATTTGGTAAACAATTATTTCAAAATAAATTAGATTTGCCAGCACCCAAAAAAATTAATCAAAATATTAATGAAGATTTCCCCTTTGTATTTGTTGGCGATGAGGCTTACCCACTATTACCTAATTTGATGAGACCTTTCCCTCGTAGAAATTTAACAAACGAAAAACGTATATACAATTATCGACAATCCCGTGCGAGAAGAATAGTTGAATGTGCATTTGGAATTATGGTAAAAAGGTTTAATGTATTAGAAAATAAAATGCTAGTCGGCCCTGAAAAAGCTACAAAAATAACTCAGGCAGTTTGTGTACTTCACAATTTAATTATGACTAGAGAAGCTAACTTTGCTGAAGTTCATAATCAAATTGAAAATAGTAATGATCAAAATATGGAGATTAGAAACACTACAAACATTGTTAATCATAATAGATCTTCTACAGCAGCTATTGAACTACGAAATAAATTTATGGACTACTTCAATTCAGAAAATGGCTCAGTCCCTTGGCAAGACCAATATTTAGTATAAAAATATAGATATAAAGTGTATTAATAATTAATTATATTATAATAATTGTATAATATAATAAAATAAAATATATTATAATATTAATATTATTATTAATTTTTATTTGTTTAAGTATTTTTTTTATGTGTTGTATTAATGAAAAAATACAAGATTGTAATACATTTTATAGTATAATATTTATACCTAGTTAAAAAAAATTATTTTACATACCTGGAGCTTTTAATAAACTAGATATTTCTGTCCATAATTTGTCCTGAATATCTCTATTACTATGTTGTTTATCTTTATAGTTATAAATGGACGATCTTTGTTGGACTAGTGTTATTAATGTTTCCAGATCAAAAGTTTCAGCTGCCATATTGTAGCCTTTCAGATGTCTTTTCTGGTGTCTAAAGTTAAAATAAAATAAGAATTATATAAATTTTTATTTTTTCACAAATATGCGTTATGTATACGAGTGTTACAAAATATGGTTAGAGGTGTAGTTTTTAAATTTTGTACAGAGTACAGAAATAATCTTTATAGATAAATGTTGACTTTTTAGTTTGTTAAAAAAAAATATTTAATAAATACATTCTAAAATTAAAATAATGTTTTTTATTTATATCAGTCAAATATTATTTTAAGTTATTTTAATGTATAACTAAATATGTAGATATTTAGATACTACTACATCTCTAATTATTTTGATAGTTGAAATTAATTTGAATACTATTCAAATCATCGTCAATTGTTAATTGAAAATATTATAATATTATATATATTTTATTTTAAAATTATTTTCTGTATATATAAATAAATAATAATATAAATAATAATATATTCATAATTACCTCGATAAAATAGTACGTATTATTATATATTTTATCGTGACCGGTACAGGATATGATCATGAAACGACGCGACGGGCAGTAGCTCTTCACTAATAATAAAATAATTAAAATAATAATCGAAAACATCACATAAAACTTTTTGTTTTGACTAGCCAAAATAGCGCATGTTCTATCTGGTCGAAACATGACTATAAATGACTAAAGGCAAAAATGCTTTATTTTGACTATGACTATTGTGTATGCGCGCTCCTATTACATTACACATGTTCTATTATTCATTAGTCATAATAAAGTTGTTTTAGTCTGCTTTAAGCAGTTTTGCTTTTCTAGTGTGCGGTGGGCCTAAATATATCTTCCCCAACGCAGTAGAGTGAAGGCTGAACTGAAATTTTGGTTTTTCGAATATGTTCGATGTGATCTTCTATTGCTTGTTGTGTTTCCCCGACAAAAATTACAGATTCTTGTGAATCTTTTATGGTGAATTTTGTTGTTACCTTCTTATTTGTTTTTGGATCGATTCGAATTATTTTATTGGTTGGAACAAAATACCCATGCAATGCCCAAATCAAAGCAGCATCGCGTCCATCTATAACATTCATAAAACATACAATAATTGCAAAAATTATTTAAAAATATGATTTTAACTTACTCTCCGATATTCCAATATCAGTCTTTAATGAGTCAATAAGTTTTTTTTACATTCCTATCTTTAATTCGGTTTTCTTTTGATAGAAAAGATATGATGGAATTGAAAGACCGTTCCCATTTCTCAAGAAGAGTATCACCTTGACTAAACGCTGTCTCAAAGTCCATGTCGATCTACAAAATTATAAATATTATTTAAATACAAAAACGTATGTGTTAAAAATAAAACATACCAGGCGATAACCACTAGGTTGTTTATAAAATGGCCATTTTTCCATTAAGTCTTTTGTGGTATTATTTTTAATATATTCTAGACGAAACTGACTACATGCCTTCCACGTGTAATCAAATTCAATCGAGCTCAAATTGTCAAATTTCAACGCTTTAAGGCAGCTTTCTGCATCATTTTCTGGCTCTGAAAAAAAATTATTTATACAGTAAGTAATAATAAAAATTAAAAAAAAAATATTATACCAAAATGTTTTAAATGTCTGCTAAACTTTTCTGAATTAACAGATGATTTCTTTTCAGTGGAGAGTCCGAGTGGTCCAGATACCACTTTGAACGATGTTGTTAGATTATAAAACTTGTTGTAAAGTTTTCCTCTCTTTGACGTTCTGTAATATTCCTGTAAAATTCCAGTATTTTACTGTTTGGACATTGATTAATTAAAATTAAAATAATATTAATATTAATGATAGCATATTACCAATTTTTCGGATGGAATTCTTTCCAGAATTTGTTGTTCTAACTGATAACTGGCAGCTAGAGACATCTTGACACCCTTCTCTTCATAATATTGTGCAATCAAAGATATGAGAATAGATCTTTGATCTTCGTGGAAATTTGAAAACTTGTTGTATAACTCGACAAGACCCTTCCCTCTAGATGTTTCATTGAGGATGTCACTCAGAACAATTGTGCATGAGTTATCAGGGCTGGGTGTAGATCTTTGGTATGGTATGGATTTTTGATAGGGCGAAAATCTTGACGGTGTATTTGTGTTTGATCTGTTTGAAGAACTAGAACTGGATGATGTGCCTTGAAAATCCAGATAAACTGGACTCATTGGAATCCCAGTTGATTCACGCCATTCTTCTAATTTATTCTCAAACAGAATTTGTGTCCCCAGATCAAAACCTTTTAGCAGACGTTCGATGTGGTGACGTTTTATAATTTTCAAAACATTGATAAAAACTCTCTTAGCTGTAAACCATTAATATAAGTTACTAATTATGTTACTGTTAATATGCTTCTATATGAAATTAAAAAAAAAAATTGGTTTACCAATGCACGCATCAATCAACTCATTGAGATTCCATTGAGATAGCAATGATCGAAGTTCTACCTCTTCTGGTATCTCTTTATTTTCATGATTTGACTGAGAAATGTCCATGATAATGAATTCATTTTGAGAGTTGGCTGTATCAATACCTTCATCGTTTAGCTCAACTTGAGAATGAAGCATCATTTGGGATTGTGCATCCAAAAATGCATTCATGATTTCATCATCATCAACTTCTAAAGTTCTCTCAATTTCCACTTCATCCATTCTTCTAACGGTTATAATTGAATTTATAATATTATGTCATTTTAAATACAAACAAATTGAATTAAGAAAAATTAATACTACAGGTATATAAAGAAATAGATTTGCATCATTATTATTTATTTTAATTATTATTAAAACCTACTATTAATGGTAGGTACCTATTACAATTATATTATATTATAACCTAACCTAACCTATTACATTTATATTATTTTTATTATTATTATTATTATATTATGTAAAACTAAATGCAACGATAATATTCTTTAAGGCGTATAACTTTTTTGCCTTCTGCAGTTCTAATTAAATGAATAGGTGGTCCAATTATTTCATCTGCAGCTATCATTGAAAATGAACCTAAATTTAAAGGATCTACTTCATATGCAAGTATATGGTCATCAAATTTTACACTATGTAATTGTTGACAAAAAAATAAAACATGCTTCCGTTCTACTACTACAATTTCATGTATAAAGTTTAACAAAATATTTTTATTAAAAACTGAAATATAACAACCTTGTCTGTATTCAACTCCTTTAAAATAAATTCGTGAATAAAATTGGATGGAAACGTCATGAACGTTTGGTAATTTATTATTAATGAGATTTTTGAAATTACTCTCTACCAGATGATTATCATTTGAAGTAATAGCATTAAAAAAACTTGTCCCTTTTAACAATTGAAATGCAAATTTTAACTCATACTTTTTAGCCAATGTTAAACATATATTTTTTCGTGAGGTTATACAATGTGAGTAAACTTTAAACTGTTTATGTTTTTGCTCAAAATTGAAACACCAAATCTTCCTTAGAGGTCCTGATTGTCTAATAATATTTGGGTAATGAGTCAAATTGTGAAATTTTGGTTTTAATGTATCATTAAATAAAGTGATATAGTCAGAATTATGTGTTTTAATTTTATTTTCCAAAATCAGTATATTACACTCATCAATCTCTAAACAAAGTAAAATATCAATGATTTCAACAAAGTTGATAAGAAATTTCCAGACTACGTCATCTGAAGGAACGAGATCTCCAATCATAACAGGAAAATACATAATGAAAGTCATCATTTCCCTAGCAGACATTTTTAATTTTTTTTTTTTAAGATGGTGAAGCTGTATTTTGGGTGAAATATTCTCAATTTCTTTTGGGCCATAATCGAAAAATTCCTTTCGAGAGTTCAAAGTATCCAAATCAAAGTATTTCATAGAAGTAATAAAATAGTTGATAATATGAATGGTATTATAATGACAGACTCCCTCAAAAAGGTCATGCATAATATCAGCATAGTAGTTTTTGACTACGTGGAAGGATGGAATATTATTTAGTAAGGATTTGTTAACAACTCCTTTAGAGTTGGGATCCAAAACATCTAACTGGTAGTTTTCTTCTGTGCGCATTAATTCTGAATTTTCACAGCTTAATTTCTGTGTCATTTCTTTTGGAGCTCTACAAAGTCTGCAAAAATAACTGCTAGAGAAAGATTTACTGAAATTGAGAAAACAGTTTAATCCTAAATTGTCACCTACGACTAAACCTAAGATAAAATGTATTATGATTGTTACATTATTGCCATCATTAATATCAATTCCATTTATTTCTAAATCTTTTAACTCATCTATGAGACATTCAAAACATTTTTCGTTGCCAAATTGTTTTAAATCTGATGTCTTCGTAATAGCAGCATAAAAAATATTTTCCAATCTAGATTCTTCCATTGGTAAACATGGGAATGAGTAATATAAGTTGCAAATGGAATGTTTTGAAGCATTAGACCCAAGAGGATTGTTTATTTCAAAATCATCTACATATAAAATATAAGGTATTAAAGTTTTTCCAGGGTATAGTTTCATTTTTTCTCTCCATAGTTCACCTTGTACAAAATTAGTTAGCCTAACATTATTTTGTTTTAAAGATGTAATGTAATTAAGAGTAGGGCTAATTAATTTATTTACTTCAAAAAATGTTTTGAATTGGAATTTTAATGGCATCAAAATACCTTTGGTTGTTATTTGTCTGTTTTGTAGTTCTCCGGATCGATGGGCTGGCATTAATTGATCATTAATTGTCACCTCTTTAAAATTTGTTGCATAGCCTTCATTTTTTAAGAAACTATAGAGTTTATAATCAGAATCAAATGGTTTAAAAGGATTACGTAGGTTTGACACTAAACTAGAAAAATTGTTATACAAAGAATAAGGCTGTTCATTTTGAAAATTGGATTTAGCAAAATTTATGAAAGTATCTAATAGTGGCTTGATTATATATTGGTTTACTTGTTCCTGAACTTCTAGCACATCTTTTCTAGAAAAATTATTATTATTGTGAAGAAAAAGAGTAAATGTTAACGCCTTATTAATATTTGTTTTTAAATGGTAATCTAAATTGAATTTGTTGTGTGGAGTCTCTATTGTATCATCATTCACATAAGTATCAGTACATGCACTGGATTTAAACTCATTGGATTGAGAAGTATCTGACACTTTAAGGTTAATGAGAGTTGTTGATGTTATAGGAATATTACTATCTACAGGCAAGGGGCCAGTGCTATTCGTAAACTCATCTAAATTGACATTGTCATTAATTAAATCATTCTGATTATTAGACTGATGGTGCCGAATCACATGTCTTTTAAATCTTGACCATAGTGTAAACATTTGACCACAATCATTGCACCTAACAGGTGATTTACTATTAAAATTATGTGAATTTTTAAAATGAAGAATAAGTTTGTCAATATCATTATGAGAAGATTTACACTTGAAACATAAAATTTTTATTTCTGTTTTATTATACAATTATAACCGATGTATTTTAAATGGAAGCTAAAAAAATAAATTTAAATTGTTGGTTTTACAATACAAGTACAAGGTAGGTAGGGGAGATTGGATACAATTGTAACATGGGACAATTGTAACACTAGCAATAAGTTGTTCAACAATGTTGGTTTATTTTATTTATGTTGATTTATTTATTATTTGATTAATATTTTAATAATTTTAAATAGATAACAATGCCTAGTTTCAACAGTTAATGTTTTTTTTTTACAAAATTGTATTATTTTTAATTTAAGTATGTTATTATCTTAGATCATATACAATGTAATATAATGATCTAAGGTTATTATTTAATTATAATTATAGGTTATTTTAATGATTAAAAGTGTAACTAAAGAAAAATTTTTAATCTTGGAAGAAATAAATAATTTTGTAAAACTGTTCCAATCGTACCCAATCTCCCCTACCTATTTATCAATATATCATAAATTCATAATATATTACAGTGACATACGTTAGGGTTATTATAAGCTACCTAAGTAAGTGGCGCTCGCCTAGCCAAAAAATAATGTGTTTAATATTTTTTTTTATTATATTTATTTTGCATTACTCCCTACTGAAAGTTAACAAAGATGTACACAATAAAAATATTTTTATCAAAGATAATCCTGAAATGTTATGAATTTATATTTTTTTGATAATTAGCCAAAAATGATCTGTTTAGGTGCCTTTAAATAATTTAATTGGATGTTCATTAGACACTACAGTGTTAATACCATCATTTTTAATTATGTATGAGTCCAATACAATGATTGACGGTATGTGCCAACTAGTGTTTAATACATTTGTTTTATAAGTTTCAAGTTCAATGAATGTTGTACCATTGACCACCAAATTCAAATTATCATTAATATTTACAAAATAATTTTAGAAAGTATTCCCTGTCTAGAGTATATTGACAAAAATGATACCTGTTATTGATCATGAAAACGTATAAATATTTTTACTTTTGCATTCAAATAAAAGTCAAAGAACTAAGTCTAATACTTCTTTCTAGAGAAACATTATAAAGGAAATTTTGAATAAATCCCAAGACGGTTGGTTATCTTCTATAATTTAAAATTATTAACTTAAAAAATATCAACGCATGCCACTATATATTATATAAAATATAATTGGACTAGCACAGTAGTACATTTAGTTTTTTAAATGTATAGTAAAATAAATAGATTTGTATTTCTTACCTTACGTTTTTTCACAAGTACACAAAATGACCACACACGTACTTTTTTTGGAAACTTGGAAACTTGGAAACTTTTTTTTGAAGCACAGAACTTTTTTTGGGGGTAAATGTACAGAAACCACTAGCACGTGCAGTGTATAAACAAATCGCGACGGGGAATGACAATTCAGTTATTGATAACAAAAACGTGTACATTATTATAAAAAATTATTTTATTAATCCTGAGAAAAAACAAAACAGTTATTAATAACTGTCACTGAGTTTATCATGTTTATAAATTCAATTTTCGACTTAATCGTAGCATATACGTTATCCCAACAACTAGAGTTTATAGATATGATAATATGCTTGTTTTTATTATTCATTACGAAAATAATCGTTTTGAATATTTTGATGATTATTATAACGAAACACAACATTACGTTAATAAATAACATATTATTCAATTCAATAAACGTATACATATTGATTTCATAAAAATATTTTTACAAAATACTATTACTGTTTATTAATATAATAAATTAATACATTAGTATCACTATTTAACTTATTAAAGTAATTAACTATGTATTTATGGTTTCAATGGTAAAAATAATTACTTCAATAACTATTTTTTGTACAAATGATTAAAAAAACAAATTGTATTCACGAATACTAATTTATAAAGTTAATCATCATTATTATCCATCAATGAACAATATTTTATTGGAATAGTAAAAAAATACATTGTGTCAATTAAAATCATCAATGATTGCCATTTATTCATAAAATAAACGACTTTTTTTTCAGTGCGTTTTCGAAACTCTGATGACGCGAGGTGGTTTATTTTTATTTATTTTTTTCGATCGACTCCCCGCAGCAGACTACATGTTTTCGCGCGACACGGACAGTCGATTTAATTAAACTATTCATATTCGGTGTTCTCGAACACAATTTTACCGATTTTTTTAACGCTTTTTAACACACCCCCGACTATATTAGAGAACCCACAGCCACTACCGAATTTTCGTTTAGCCTTCATACCTGTAGTTACAAACCACGCGGTGGCTTTTTCTTTAAAATCGGCGTATTTTGCCCCCGCTCTGCTCCAAGCACATTATTCCAATACACTGTCGGCCGCACTGCACTGCGATCGGTCAAAGAATTACTTTTATCGTAAGCTATATCGTGTTCCTTAATCCAAACCGTTTATTCCTGGCTGGCTTAGAGTGAGCCTTTTTTTTTAAATTAGTCCCCGGTCCGCAGTACTGATAACCGGGCAGATGTAATTCAAACGGTAGACTATTTATTACGGTGTTCAGTAGACCTGCACCGCTATTGGACTTGTACTTCGAACGCGATAACATTATATGAACACGTCGCTTGAACGTCACGTGTATTTATACAATGCGGTTTGTCGACCAAGTGATAAAGCTCAGAGTCGACAATATCGACCCTCTATCGTTATTAAATAACGGAGCTGCACCGCGCGCCCCGAGACATGGACCGTTGTTTCCGAACACAATACGCGCGCTGATCGTAGGCCCGTCCGGATGTGGTAAAACAATAATTAATTTTAAATTAAAAGTGTATGGCTTATGATTTTTGTATCACCCAATTTATTTATGGAATTTAAACAATTAACAATTTTTTACTAGACTTATTTACTTAAACATAAATCTTATTATATTTTTACAGTCTAAAAATACTGAAAAGTCTGTTAATAGTGTACAGCATACAATGCAATCTGACATTTAAAATAACTGCATAAGTGTGTCCATTTAAATTTAAATAAATTTTCATTATAGCTAGGAAAATATTTTGTTTTTATCGATTTAGGCTTTGAGACGTTGGACATTAAATTAAATAGAATAATGCAAGAACAAATTTCTACCAATCTAACGATAAATAGAATTTTAGCTAAAATATTACTAATGGAGGCAAATTCAAAAAATAAAGGTCAAAATAATGATACCTCTATCTGTATTGATTCACAATTTCTATCATATTTTTCCTTGAAAAATGCTGAAGGATTTTTTTTATTGGAAAATCGAATCAAAAAAAAATTAGAGTTTGTTCCCAAATTGGTAATGTTATCACATTATCTATGTTATTTTGTCACGTAGCACAGATTTAATAATAATAATAATAAAATAGGAAAACAAACAAATAAAAGAAGCAAATAAAAGAAACAACAACAAATGTATATGATATCAAAGGAAAATTAATATAATAATAAAAAAAAACAACTAGCGAAAGGAGAACTTTCGTTGCACAGCTCGCAAGAAAAACAAGTAGTAGCAAGAAAACGTCAACGGAAAAATATATATATATAATAATATATATAAGATATAAAATAACTGTCGCGACAGATGCGGTCTGCGTGGGCGGCGGACGGAGACGTATCGTAACGCGCGGTTAAAAACAGACGAACGCCGCCGTCGCTTGCGGCAGTCGTCACCCACGCCGCGGGAGCTTCGGGGCTCATCGCCAACCCAGACACTGGTTCGATTAATCGCTCGGGCGTCCCGATTGATTATCGAACGAGTGGTGATACCTAGGCAAGGGGATCTAGCAGGTGAGATCGCGGTATTCGTGCGACACGACCGTGTCAACTTGAACTTATTTTTTAAACAAGAATTACATTTATTTTTAGGAATCTTTTATAAGAAATATTGGAGGCAATGATGCTAAACATCATGTTAAAAGGGTTATGAATGCAATATTTACAGATGAGCATTGTGTTAAAATATCATGGACTGACCTCGCCTACAGGGTACGTGGATTTGAATGCACGTTTCGGTCCTTGGACAAAACTGGTGTTGGATCGAATATACGGTCCAAGAAAAATATCTAACGACGCGTTCGAATGGGGAGGAAAAGAAATACAATTTTTCGATAACGTGATACGCATAGAGGGCGATACACGTTATACATACCCGGTAACAGCGGGACTTATCGATTTCTCCCGAGTCGGGGAAATATACACAGGCGGATTTAAATGCGTATAAACTGATCTTGATTCAGACATCAGCGCACAGGACGTTGAACGGTGAACGTATTCGTAAATCTAAAGGACCAGTGGCGCCGAACACGTACTTTTTTGGGGCGGTTCGCCCCACTATTTAATTAGGGGGGTGGTGTCGAGTGGTTGGGTCTTGTGGGGATGGGAGTAGGTATAAATTGACACTCTAATGTTTGTATATCTTAAGAATATACTAATTACCCGACGTCTAACCTACCGACTCGATCATAATTTTATTATTAATCTGTGCTATTTCAAGCTATGAATACAGTAATATCAGCTATTCTAAAAATTAAAATAGCTTTCAATAAACAATGCGGGTCGTAGTACGGCCTCGGGCCGGCTAGCGGTCGTCGCGCGTCGGGATTTTTCAGTAAATACATTACTAAAAACACCAAACAAATAATGCTATAAATATACATATACGATAGTATTTTACACACAATCGAATAACCATAACCGGGTGCCAGTTAAAATCGCGAAAACTAAACAGCGAAAATAAAAATCGCAAAAGGTTTAATAGCGAAAGTAAAAATCGCGAAAAGTAAAAATTCTATTAGGTTTATTTTTTCATAATCATAGGTATAAATTAAAACTATCATCTCTGCAGTATTATAAAATAAATTCAAATTCGTCAAGTATAATTAAATACAAAAAAATTATCGTCACAATACTATAAAATAAAATAATAATATATAAAAACATTATTATCACAATCTCATAATACTATAAAATTAAAATTAAATTTGATATGATAAATTATAAGCAATACCTCTTAAGTATTCTAGTTTATTCCTATTTTCGTAGTCATCAACTAATTGTTTAATTGTATCCCTTTTGCGTTTTCTGGACGATTCGACTACACCTGCTATATAGGTACTGGTTTATTTTCATTTCATTTAAACTTTGTTCCTTTTGAATTGCTTCAATAAACGCAATGCGTTTGATGAAAAAAACAACCATTTTGTTTAGCATTGGGAAATTGTATTTTAAATGCGTTTATTGAACTTTGTTCAAAATCAGTCATTATTGTTTTGGGATTTATACTAATGTTATGTGTTTTTATTGCCGTAAATAACCTTTCATACGAACTTTGCGTTTTATCTGGCATTAAAGAGAAAACCACTGGTATAACCAAATTATTCTTTATTACATGAATCGTGTATACTTGTGCGAATAATGGAGGACATGACTTAAAAGTTCTCATATATTATAATAATATTATAATTAATATTATCTCATTAATCATTGACGTTTTCATCATAACACATTTTAATGGAATTTAATTGTATTTGTAAACTTGAAGCGGTTGTCGTATCTTCAAAAGCATCCGATAAATAACTCTTAATGTATACCCATTTAGTAACATTTTTATATTTTATCGTTTCTAATGCTCTACCAGATAACCTAGTTGTTATATATTTAACTAAAGTCGGTGCGCATTTTTCTTCAACCAAATTTACTGCCATACTACATACATTTATGAACGGATAGATATCGTCTTCTCCCGTACACATAGGTATAAGCTTAAATGCTTCCTCTAATTTTATGGTAACCATTTTCTTTACACGCGGTTTTCTCCCGAATGTTAACTCAGTATGTTCAAAATCGTCCGTAACCTTGCTACGTGTAACCTTTTTATTGTCTAAGCTTAAACTTCTCTCTAAGCTGTGTTTTATTTTCACGCTCTGGCGTTCACTTGGGTTTCTAAATAGACTAGGGCGTTCTTTCGGGCTTTCAATAGGGCTAGATATTTTACTAGGGCTAGGGCTTCTACTAGGGCTTCCCAAATTAATAAGCTGTTGGGTTTTATTTAATACTTCTAAACTCAAATCTGGAGTTTCTAAAGACATCTTATTCGATGGATTAGCTACTTCCAAAGGAGATGTACATGTGTTCTCCATAAATTACTTTCACACTCATTTGATACGTTTTACAATCAACTATAATAATATATCTCAATAATATATGCCCTTTAATAATTCTCAATAATAATCTCAATAATTCAACAATATGCCCTCAATAATAATATAATAACTCAATATTTCTCAATAACAATTCAAATAAACAATTGACCTTTAATAATCAAAAAAAAAAAAATCTAAATAGTTTTTTTACGACCTACTTAAATATATTCAGTTACTTAAATGATACTTCTTAGGTTTTATATTTTTGTAACATATATCCGTGTAATAATTTAATTAACTATTCACTCACAATAATGCGATGTTCGTTGATATTTTCATCCTGTCTGATACTTTCTGCAAAGCTGAATTGAATGATCTTCTCTGCTGGAGTTATCAACGAGGAAAACTGCGCAATCTTCCTTGTTGATAGTAGCCTTTGACGGTTTGCCTCCTTGAAAAGTGAATCCTACCGACTGCGCCAAATTGTTGCGTGCCAGTATCAGATTTGAATCCAAATGGTTAATTTGAATGAAAGTTAAACTTTATAACGAAATATGTCTTTATTGCATATAAATAAAATACATGTAACAAACAAAATAAGTGGCTGAGTGACGTGAAAGTGCTCTGTTGTTGATAGCTTTGGTACATCTGCCGTTGCTGGTCTTCGGGCTCCCTTATATATTGTGGTGCGTCTCTTGTTTACGTCGAGTTGCCGCCTTCTTGGTGAAACCAGGTGTCCTTGTAGTTGTTGTTGCAAATTCGGACACGAATTTGAGAATGTGCAATAACATCTCAAATGCATCATTAGTGCACTATAATTATTGGTGCGCTTACTATCCCGACACGTATCATGGTCATAGTAGCATTCGCATTACCCTTGACACGAGGCATGGTCATACTAACTTAGCCTTCATATCTCGTAGATATCTTATAGATATCTCATAGCCCATAACAGAGCTATCCACGACGTCGGGTCATTGTTTACGGTAAAAACGATTTATTCCAAGCAGACCTCGTCGACATGCAACAATATTCTGCCGTGAATAAATCATATAACTATATACTGTTCATTATTGATTGTTTTACTAAACGTTTATTTTACGCGGCCTTGAAGAACAAAAAGGGCGAGGAAGTCAATGCAGCAGCTGGTAAATTTTTCGCACAGAGCAGACCTAATCTATTACACGTTGATAAGGGCCGCGAATTTTACAATAAAAATTTTGAAGCTGTAGTGAAAAAGCACAATATAAAAACGTATAGTACTTTCAGAGTGCTTAAAGCATCGATAATAGAAAGGGTCAACCACACGATTGAAGCTCGTATGTTTAAAGAATTCACTAGCAGAGGTTCGCACGTTTGGATCACGATTTTACCCGCTTTAGTAGACGGTTATAATAATTCAATGCATAGAACGATCGGTTTGACGCCGATGGAGGCCGACGCTCACCCATCACGGGTAAAACTAAAATACGATGTTGAAAAAAAGGGGAAAATAAAATTTAGCGTCGGTGACAAAGTCCGCATTAGCGTGTACAAGGGTTTTTTCACCAAAGGATATTTACCCAATTGAACTACGGAAATATTTACTATTATTAAAGTGAATTAGTCTACGCCGGCAACATTTATCCTTGAAAATTATACAAGGAGCCCGATCGCCGGCGGTTTTTACGCTGAAGAAATACGCAGGATAATATACCCCGACGATTATCTGGTGGAAAAAGTAATGCGCACAAAGGGTCGTCGTGTTTTCATTCGACGGTTAGGCTTTACGGACGAACATAATAGTTGGATAAATAAGGTGGATTTAAAAATATAAACACAGTTACCGCGATACGATGGACGCGTTTGGAGGTTTACCGACCAGTCGGTTGAATAAAATAATTGCGGATATGGAGGAAAAATACGAAAAAGAGCTCGCCTTACACGTTGATTTAATCAAGATAATCGATGGTAAAATCACTGTACTCGGCGAAAATTTTACAAAAGAGCTAGCTATACATAGTAATATAATTGACGCAAACGAGAAAAAAATCTCGGCACTCGTACAGTCTCTCGAAAAATATTTTTTGAAAAACGATAAGAAAATTGAATCTCTAATCGAAGCGGTAGAAATTGCTAATAATAACATCAGTGATTTGAAAACTAACTTGTCGCACGCATACGACAGGATAGTTATACTCGAGGATAAAATCGTTGGATATCAGTATTCACTCAAGTCTACCGCTAGTAAGACGTTATAAGGAATATTATAGTATATATTATAATATAACTATTGCAATCGCACGAATTATGACGTCGGCTATTCTAGATATTCATTGCATACTAGGTCCAAACTCTAAGTATCTGATAAAAGAAATGTCTACAGTAGACTTGCATGGGTGGGCTAGCCAACACTGGATTTTTAAACATATTAGAACGCACCAAAATACGTCAAAAGTCAATGCTGTCAACAAGTGGCTGTATCGCAATTACCATCAACTGTCACCGGTTTGCGGAGACGTCCAATATTCGGAAATAAGAAAGATTTTAAAATCGCTACATTTCGAATGCATTTACGTGAAAGGCGAAGAAAAACGGGAGATCATTAAAGCCTTCCTTCCAGATGTCAAAATTATCGAGATGGGCGAGGACTTGGACTGTCCGCGACTAAACCAACTCACCAACTACACGAACAGTTAGTCGAAAAACGTACGTTTCCCCAGCCCCCCACTTTTTTATTATAACAATTTTTTATGCAATTATTTAGCATGCAATTAGCATGAATTTGCACGACTATTTTTGTAATTTGCACCATTTTATATCGTGCGTAAAATCTAAAAATATCCATGGGGGGCTGAAGAAATATTCCAATTTATGTTCAAAACTGATTTTGCGTAAAAATTCTCGTTTTTCTGTCACTTTTTTTTTTTGTTTTTCCTAATTTTTTTGAAAACTATTGGAAATGTTTACTTTTTACCTCTCCTATGCACAAAGGTTATGCGCTCTGCCATCTGGCACCATTAACCACCTTCTGAAGTTTAAAATTGAAACATTATTTTGACAAGTTATGCTACACATAGACAAAAAAAAACATAAATCATTTTAGAATCAATACATTCATCACTCTTTTCAGAATTTAAAATTGACTTATACTTTTATTATAATCATTTTACTATTGTATTGATTGTGTGTATGTATTAAATTATTAAACCAGTTAATTATTATTATTGTATAATAGCTTGATTTAAGAAACCTTGTTAAATACCATAATTTATAACCGTTTATTAGGTGTGTTATTAAAAATTTTTACATACCTTTTTTCATAAGCCGGACAGCTTCTCTTTCTCGTATTGTTTCACAAGCCATTCTTTCATCAAACATTAAATAAATAGCTTTTTCCTTTGTGGGACCAATAAGACGACGTTTTTTTGTGGTTATATGTTCGGTTTTATAATTACCAATATATGTGCAATTCATGAGAACTCTATATTTAAAAACAAATTTCATTAAAATATTGTGAAATATAACATTGTTTAGTGGCAGTGTTTCGATTATTATGACACTATTTTCTAAAAAACGATGTAGATGATGTTGGTTAACTTTCCTAAAATTGTTGATAGTATGTTTAAATCGTTAATATACAAAAATGTGTAAATAAATGTCAAAAAAAAAAGATATTATGTTATGGTAAAATGGTGTATACTTATAATTTAAATTTAATACATTACTTTGAATTTCTTGGTGGCTTTTCTTCAACTATTCCATTAAATTTTGAATCACACAAAACAACGTGCTACTACATGTATATACGCAGATCCGTTTGGACACACTTTTGCTCTTCTAAAAGACAAAACACATGACAGTTGTGTGTGCACCCAAAAGTGCTCAGCTAGAACAGGTGTCCATGAACTCTTTGGTAAGACATAATAGCGATGGCATAGTGCACAAATGTTGTAAGTGACATTTTCGTAATTGTTCAGGAGAACGATTTTAAAGTTTGAACTGTTATAACAATTCAAATATGTAACTTACTATAATGAACTTTTTATTATATTTTCTTTAACATATGATGAGCTATGAGGATTAAACATGATTATTTTATTGTAGAAAAATCTCAAGAAAAAAAAAATTAAAAAAAATTTGCACTTACCACATTTGTACACACAAAAAGTAATGCTTAAACACATCACATTTTGCTTCTATTTTTAATAAAGAACAACAATTACTTGAATAATATGTTATAATTATGGTTATGACTGCTTTTAGTTGTAGAACAAATTAAATTGAACATTAAAAAAAAAAAAAATATTATATAAAAATTATAAAAAAAATATCATAACTTATTTTATTCTGTATTTTTTTTTTTTCAATGAAATAAAACATTTTATAAAATAGTCAGTTTTTTCGTCATCTTAATAATAATAATATAATAATTATATTTTAATAAAAACCAAAAAAAAAATATTTATATATATTTAATAATAAAATAGATAGTAGGCGGCTTCTTTGTTTGGATGTGTCCATTTTTTTAAACTCTATTGCATCTAGGTTATATTTATATTGTATTATGTAAGGTTCAGTCTTCTGGAATCTGATCCATTTTATTTTCAACCAGTTCACTTTATCGTTTTCAGTATTGATTGTTGTATTTTTTAACATATCTTTGACTAATTTTTCTAAGTCATAAAATTCATCATAATGGATATTTGTCACTTTGTATGGACTTGGTTTGATTCTAGCTGTTGAAAATAATAAAGCCCATTCTTGTGTTGTATAAATTTTCTTATGTTTTCTAGATCTTTCAATAGTAGCATGCATGGAGTCAGCTTCAAGGTAAGAATGCCCGAATTCCATGTACTTTACATCAATTGTTTCTAAATTTTGTAAATGATTTATTGCAAATAACATAGCTGCTACAATATTTTTGTTTCGGTTTTGGCCTCCACATGTGTCCGAATATGTTGTAACATGTGACACTGATTCTGGTAACTGTGTTAAATATTTAATCAAACATGATCCTACTTCTGCACTACCCTTCTTGCCATTACACTCATCCCAAACATAGCAGTAGCCATCATTTTAAAGGAATCAAAAATTGTAAAGTTATAAACGTTTAACTTTCTTCTATAATACAATTGATTATCTCCAGAAAAAGGCAGGCTCAATATGGTTTGAAGATCAAAACTAATTGTTCTAAATGTAAGCCCATTGTCTAAAGCTGATTTTAACTTATCATTAGATTTCATTTCCATTGCAACCTTTTCCCTATGCTTGTGCTGGTCCCAATTATTTTTAATTTCAGTTTTATCAGTGGCAGCATAATAGGCATTGTACAGAAATCATTGATCTTTTTTGGGTACAAAAAATGACAATTAAGTTTCGAATGAGTTAAATATTTTTGAGTACACATAAAAAAAAACTGGAGAGATATTATTTTCTGTGCAAAAGTTATATTTATACAAACGGTACATTTTAGCCTTATTTAAATCTGATGGTAAATATAATTTAGAAGTATCTTTTCTGCAATAATGTGACTCTACTAAATAGCTAATGATAAGTGATAGCCATGAATTTATTCATTAACACTATCTTAATTAATAATATATTATTAAATGAGATTAAAAACAATGCAACATCACTTACAACATTTCTACATAAAATAAGTAACCAAAATTATAAATTACAAATGTTTTAAAATCACTTGCAACAATTGTGGTTTTATAAATTTAGATCACATGCACTTATTACAAACGTCACCGACCTCTAGCAGACTAAATATGTACTATACACATACAATATTTGTACACAATATGCAAAGAGTTGATTACAAGAAAACCATGTACATAACTCATTTTACCAAAATTTTGCACTTAACAATATTTGTACACTATGCCATCGAATTGGGATCTAGAACTCATTATTGGCCTAAGTTTATCGTTACAATTTGTATAATTTTTCTTCTGCTTGTATTTGAAGCCATTTCTCTGAAGAAAATGTGAAGACAAATTTTTTTTTAGGTAAATTTTCTTCATCACTAGAATATTCACTAGAACATTTTTATGACGTGCTCGACGAATTATCCTACGTATAGAATCAGTATTTCCTTTTATATTACGTACGTCTTCTGTAATATAAGCAAAAATAATTTAAAAAATCATATAATAGTATATATAATCATATATAAATATCAAATTATCAATACAAGTATTATCTATATTGATATAAGTATAGGTAATAGATGTAGTATAAAAATTATCTCGAAAAAATATTTATCTTATAATTTTCTATGGTTGACACAAATGCCAAGACGAGATAAGAAGAACAAGTGTTGTATAAAAGTGCGTAGTATTAAATCTTAATTATTTAATATAAGCGAGGATGTACATTAACGAGTTAAAAGTTAAAATTAAGTTAAAACGTTAAGTTAATTAACTCGTTACATTTTTTTAAAAGTTAACTTTAAACTTAACGTGTTAACGAAAATCGTTAACTTGCCCAGCTTTGTATATAAATATAACAAAATATGCAATATATAATTGTTTTTTTAGATTAAAATCATACTAACCATTATTTTCATGAAGTACAGACAGAAGAATTTTATTTGTTGATTCTCTACTATTAACAGATCGGCTTTTCATATTAGTTAATGCAAGGTTATTCAGCTTAAATATTTCATCGCTCGAATCGTGGTTATGATCAGTTCATTTTGTAAATAATTCATACTATATGACTGAAATATATAAAAATAATTAAAAAAATATATGATAATATTATGATTAAGATATTATGAAAATAATATGATTTATAACTTATAACTCACCGGTTCATAAAGGTGTGTAGTAACTTTACCCGTACAAGTTACTTTTGAACACTTCCAACGAATATTGAATTTATTTTTTCTCAAAATGGTATATTCATACCCATTTTTAAAAATTTTTGGATTTAATTTGGTAGTTTGGTTCATTTTATATTATTTTAGAATTTAGAGTGTTAATACAGTGACACCAAACACATGTCTCATACTAATCGCAATCATGATTCGCAATCTAAAGTTTTAATATATTTCCGGTTTATTTATACCGTACAAAACGTCCACGATTGAATTTTACCAATTTATTATCACCGTACAAAGTGTCCGCGATATGCAACTTAAACAATAGATAGTACAAACTGTTCGTTTACCGACTTCTAAACATCCAGACATATAATTCTATACCTAACGTCAAAGCAGGATGTGATACACTATATATTATACACGGTGGGTTGCAGTGACCGGATGTTATGAAATAATTACTCTGGAAATTAAAATACGAGGACTTTTGAAGGACATCGGTGTAAATTTTTTCAGTTTATCGACCGACAATAGCACTGTAGGCCAAACCCTCACCGTCGACCCAGAGGTACGTCGACCGATCCGGCTACACTCAATAAGATTGTTTTTGAAACAATCGTAAAAAATATATCTCAATTGGCAGTAACTTACCCACCTTTACACGTATACGTACAAAGGCGACGCAACACAAAAATCAGGGGGGGCAGGAAACTCCTTAGATCCGCGATAGCGAATAATAGAATAATAGTGTAAATAAAAAAAACGGATTATGAAGTATGTAATGACGGGCCCAGTAGCACCGCCGTACTATTACAATAATAATATATAAATATAACAATAATAATATTGGGCGCCCACACACGTAATAAATATATAAGATTCAACGCCGTAACGGCAATAATACAAAATAATAATAATGCTATCATACGGAACAGCTATTTAACATACTGTGCTGATAATAGGATTACGTACACGCCGCCGGTATCACTGTCGCCTTCGCCGCCGACCTGGACACTGATTAGCTCTGATAGCGGGAGCTCTCGCGCACTGTCGTCGCTGTAGATAACGCGCGACGAGGCAGCTTATGGACGCACGCACGGGGGGTTACGCAACCAGCCGGCTTACCGTTCCATAAGTGCACACGATTTACCGAACAACGGCTATCTACAGCGAACGAACACCACCGCGGCACTGCGGATACGAACCGGGGTTCGAAATAATAGTATACAACAATATACAAATTAATTATTAATATATATGAATCCGCGGCTTCACTAGCCGAGAGTAAAAGTTCGGAATTATTCGCGGCAAAATACGCCGTAACGCCACTGCACTAGACACGGTCGCACGGCAGACGGACGCACGGACCAGCAGAAAAAACGGATTCCACGGCCGCGAACACACTGAGGTCATTGACGTACGGCAATGACCAGGCGCAATATAGTCGGGGAACCGGGGGGTAGGAGATAAATCACGAAGACGAAAATAATTATTAAAAGTTATGCAACGATCGATGGCACTATCTACTGCGATAATACAATGTTAATAATAAAATAATGAAAGCCCGGTATAACTGCATATATATCAGACAAGCACGTTGAAATGAGCAGTTCATTGTAATAGCGATATCGACTTGAACGTTGAGGACAGTATCGCCGCGTTATAGGGCTTCGATAAGCGAGTTTTAACGCGCGGTTGTAGACATGAATCAGATCGCGTGGTAAAAATTATGAATGTCATTACGATAAAAGTCTAATGTAACTTTAGGTTTATTCGAAAACGGACGGCAATCGCACACGATACACGAATTTTATCCAGTCGTTCCACCCGGCTATAAAATAGTCGAAATACCGAAATATTGCGTGCTGTATAAATTGAAAACAAATACGATTGATTTCGTACGAGTATCGTTGACCAATCAAAACGGTAAATTAATCGATTTTCGTGGAGAAACTATGAACGTTCGGCTCCTTATAAAAAAATGGGTTTGGAGTTTAACGCCGATAAATACGCGAACAACAATGCCGATAACCGCATTAAAGCTACGGCGGTCAGAAGGAGCACACCACAGCACATCGAACGTCGTAAAAAAAGTTGATAACATTAAAAAAAAAAAAAAGCTGACATTAGATAATCATACATTTTTACGTTTAATTACCGACCAGTAAATATCTATTCCGTATTAATATTGCGCGAAAACAATGGATAAATCCTTCTTGGATGTAGGCGGGGCGTATGTTAACGAATCTCCGATACGGGAAATGTTTTTACATTCTTTTTTACCGTTTTCATCGTCCGCGCTTGACAATGGTGACGAAATACGTATATCCATTCAGAATCGCGATGCGCATACGTTACCGAGCAATAGTTTTATCTATATAGAGGGTAAAATATCGAAGCCCGCCGAACTCTTAACTGAGATATCTATCGCACATAATGGTTTAGCAAATTTATTTAACGGAATGAAGTATGAAATAAACTCTACCGAGGTACAGCGGGTTAAAAAACCGGGGATAACTAGTGCTATGAAGGGTTATTGCTCGTATTCACCCGCCGATGCAAATATCCTGCAAAACGCTGCTGGGGATATCACTAACAAAAATGCTAATTTCGTGAAAGATAACACGTTCAGTGTTTGTATTCCGTTAAAACACGGTTTCGGTTTTTGCGAAGACTACAGGCGAATATTGATAAATTGCAGTCAACAACTAATATTGAATAGATCGATGTCGGATACGAGCGCACTACATTATACCAGCGTTGTGGGCGGGGACATGGCTACCGCGTCGGTTAAGGCGTTGGTGGCGAAAGTCAAAGTTCAGCTAACGCGAGTGTTGTGGAATGTACCAGTGATCAAAGTCGACGACCAGGAGCGGTTGAAGCTGATGAAAATCATCGATAGCAAAAAAATGATAAATTGTGCTTTTAGAAATTGGGAGCTTTGCGAGTATCCGAATTTGCCGCTAACGAGCAAACACTCTTGCATGGTTAAAACTTGCTTGCAGTTAGAAAAACCTAGGTGTTTAATAATCGCTTTTCTACGCTTCTTATCGTATTTCACCGAACGATACCAATTTTACCGAGCTCGAAAATCTAGCGACGAAAGCGTGGCTCAATGGGGGGGTGCAAGCCTACGGGATTTAGCGTCAAAATGTAAATTCGGCTCGGAACTAGACATTGTCATTCGTGATATTTTCATGGTCAGCATGGGTCCAGGAAAAATACAGGACCGATTACTAGAAGAGGATGCTTTCAGTGCGACCGTAAAACTCGCGAAACTAATGGAAGTAGTGATCAACAGAGAGACAACGGCGAACGCTAGTAAGCAATGGACAGCCAAGGGACCACCAACTACGATGAACTTCACAAGACCAGCGCAGCCCAAAGCCAAGTGGACATATCTACCCACTCACTAAGTAAGAGGAGAGGTAAATACGTTCAACGGCAGTGATAAGAATAAATATCAAGTTTGCGGACACACAAACCACACCACAAACACATGTAAGTATAAAAGTTATTCGTGTAATACGGGCGGTACCGCGGAACATTTAGCACCTATATGTAAATCAAAAGCAAAACCCAATCAGGGGGCAAAAATAAAACACAAAATAAATTTATGTCGGAAAAAATAGACTGCTCCGACTCGTGAGTACAATTAGTAGATTCTTTTTTTTCAATCAGGGAAAGTCCGGATAAAAATTTAAAGGTTAATCCGTTTAAAATAACTCTAACCGTAGAAGGAAAACCAATCACGTTTGAAATCGATATAGGTTCGATGTATAGCATAATATCGATGACAACGTTCAATTCTTATTTCGGAACGAAAACGTTAGTAGATAACGATATCGCATTAACGGACTACGTCGGAAATAAAATGACGCCGGTAGGTAAAGTCCAACTATCTGTTACTATTAACGATAAACCAAGATAGTTTTGGGCGTACGTTATACCGAACGGCGGTCCTCCTTTATTAGGCAGAAATGATTTAGGTTCGCTAGGTATCGAAAATATATATACATGTCATTTCAGTACTGAAACCATAGACTTGATTACAAATTGCGAACAAACCCCAGCAGATTTTCTATCACGAATATAACTGGAAAACGTCGGTAATGAACACATCTTTACCTGAACCACAAGGTTTGAATTTTATATACGATAATTGTCCTTTTATAATTAACTGGAATAAAATAAGAACACAAACGCGCGTTGATAACACTTTATCTCGCGTTATTAGAGCCATTAACACCAATAATTTGCCGACGGACTCTTTCAAGGACAGTTGTCTTAAACCGTACTTCTCGCGCAAGCACGAGATAACAACACAACAAGACTGTCTTATCTGGGATTATAGGGTCATAATTCCCGACAGTTCAGAGCGACATTATTGCGAGAACTACATTCCGTACATTCGGATATGAGCAGCATGAAAGCAATAGCACGTTCATATTTCTGGTGGCCAAAGCTCGACAGCGACATTGAGAACATAGCGCGTAGGTGCGAAAATTGTATCCTAGTAAAGACCGGCACCGCCGAAAGCCGTACTCACTCCGTGGAAATGGCCAGTGCAACCATGGACACGCTTACACGTCGATTTTTTAGGTCCTTATAAAAATAAGAATTTTTTCATTGTCATTGATGCGACCTCAAAATGACTCGAAGCGTTTGAAACAAATTCGTGTACGGCGAGTACCGTAATAAATAAAATGGAGGAATTATTCACGCGGTGTGGAGTCCCAAAAACGATCACATCGAACGAGGCGAAATGCTTCACAGGGACCGAATTTAACACTTAGCATCAATGGAGATGTAAAGCTTTTAGTGGGAGCACCGTTCCATCTCGAAACTAATGGCGCGGCCGAATCTGGAGTCAAAATCATAAAAAATGTTTTCAAAAAAAAAAAAACTACCACTACATCGTTAATGAATAAATTTTTATTGTTATACCGCAATACACCCCATTCCGAAACACACCAAACATCAGCTAGATTATTACTAGGGCACAATACTAGTGTGGTTTATAGTAATAAATAATCACTCACAATTTATAAAATATTAAGCACTATATTACTGTGATATGTATGTACAAGAATGAAATATAACAAACAAATACCAATTACGCGTACAATATTACTGCGAACTGAACAACACGGTAAGTCGCGATACGTAGTCACTGACGGAATGAAAATTGAGCATCTGATCAGCTGGTATTTATAGGCTCCGCTTTGTTCTAGAACATCCCCGAATATACTCTAGCGAGACCATCGTGGAATATTCTAGAACATGGGTTTTTCCTATTGTACGCTGTCGACATTGTAAATAATTTGGGCGGCTCGTTGTGTATTGTTCACGTCGCCACACTAGAACACATTTCGACACACTGATCCCTGACACAAAAGATGTTGTGAGCGACAACCAAAATGCCCAGATTACACGACACAGCAAACGACAACATAACATAGGTATGGGCGATTCCATTGCGGTACGCGACTACTGAGATAACGATAGAAAATGAGCAATGGGCACGGTGACAAGTAATGTTAGTAAAAATGTTTTCGAGGTAGAAACGGAGGAGGGTGACTTATGGCAAAGACACTCCCATCAAATCTTAAGAAACCCTACTAATGAACCGGCATCAAGGGGGGGGGGGGTGGATCACTCTATTTGTAGGGAACCTATAGATAAACAGGAACAGTCTGGTATTAATGACGCAGTATCGGAAACGGGCCTTACCGTCAGTAATATAAGCCCGCAGGTATTATAATAATGTAGTCTAAGATAAATAGTAACATTGTACACGGTTTCAATTTGTTTTCAATTTGTTTTAAATTTCTTTTTCATTGTTTAAGAATAAAACTACCATAATAAACAACAATAGTATAACCACGAAGGGTGGAAGTAGGTGCGTTTCCCTGATACCACAATGTCTAAAAATCCACATTTTTCCTGCACCATTAATTGTACCATAATTTGTACCTATTTGTACCACTAATTTCAGAATTTGTACCGAAACAATTTCACCGGGAAAAACCAATTTCCCTCTACGAGTGTCATAAATTTAAATTATTTTTTAATTTTTTAAAACTATCATAAATTACATAAAATACAAATACATTGTTAAATTACATGATTAGTTATCTCTTTTAAAGTGATAAAAAAAATAAAGGTTAAAAAGGAAAAATAAAGAATTTGTTACAATACTATTACTAAATGTTTATATTAAAAAAATGTACAACACCTCTTGTATCTTAGTTATATATATATATTATTCCAAGTACCTACAAATAAAAAAAATCAATATTATATAACTGTTTAATTTTGAAGTTGCTCTAGTTGATTATCCAGTAGATAGCTACTTATATCATTACTTTACATATGAAATCATGAAGAGTGGTATGTCATTAGGTTTGTTGGTGATTTACAGGGTTGGGCATATCATAGTTACATGTAACTAGGTTATGTAACTCGGTTACTTTTGTAACTTGTTACTTGTAACAAGTTACACATTTTTAATTTAACTTGTAACTTGTAACAAGTTACACATTTTTAATTTAACTTGTAACTTGTAACTAGTTACACACTTTCCTATAACTTTATATGAAAGTTACAAGCTACAATTAAAAGTTACATTGTAAATAATATGGTACATTAGTATTAATTAAGTTTTTTTTTTTAGTTTCTATTATATTTAAGAATTTTAAATTTAATACAAACAGTCAACACTAGTCACTCTGTGTGATAATACCACAGAGGCACAGAATAATACGAGCGTATAGAGTCCGACGTCTACACTCTATAACTGGTCTAGAACACTATACACACAGATATATCATAATATACAATTCATATATTCATATATATATATAATATTGCTGCTATAGGAAGTCGGCTTTTTAGTTGTATTACATATTATTATCTGTGTATCTAAACTCTAAAGTCTAAAGATGATGTTTTGTTGATAAGCTAATGATGAATGATGATCACATTTGATATATAATTGGTATTAGTGTTGGGATTTCCGGGCTATTTTTTTTTTAAATGCCGAGCCCAAGAGTATTGTCATTTGATTCACCACAGAAAAGACACTGAACCATACGATCCTACGACACACGAGTTACATCTTACATACGACTGCTACGAGTGAATTTTGTTTATGATTATTGATTGTGCTGCCGACTGTTATTTTTTTTACTAATATGGATCATCGACCAGCCGTGTTGAATGGCACATATTTTGAAGTCGTTGTTGAAAAAAATGAAAACGTTTTAGCTAGATGTATGTTGTGTAAAATAGATAAACGTGAAGAAAAACATATAAGTGGCTCATACAAACATACTTCAAATTTTCGAACGCATGTAAAAGTACCTACCTATTTATTTAGTATATATTTTATACTTCTTTATTTTGTACAAAATTGTTTTATATGGATTACTTTACCTACTACAATTCAGTTATATAAATAATGTCTCTATATTATAATAATTAATTTATAATAAATTTAAATTGTTAAACTTTATTGATAATGAAAATAAAAAATAGGTATTAGATGTAATTTTAATATTACTATTGACTGGGTATTATATAAAATAAAAACAATTATTAATTTACAAATTATAATAAATTACAACTCGTATTACATATACTAACCTACTCTCAATAATCAATTTTAAATAATTAAACAATTTTCATCAAAAATTTAAAGTAGACACAAATTTTTTAAATTAAAAAAATTAAACTTTTGTTCGCGGAATTAAACTCCGATCTATTAGGCACTAACAAGTGTTAGTTACCACTAGACTACAATAATGGATTTTCAAATCATGTAATTATTGAGATATTTAACGTATACAGGGTGATTTTTTTATCGTTGAACACTCATTATTTCAAAAAGTATTCATGTTTTTGAAAATATTTTTTTACATAGTTTCTAATTGTTAAAAAACAACGTTTTTATTAAAAAATTATATTTTTAAATATTTTTTATCCTTATAATTTTTTACGATTTTTACTTTTTTGAATGATAACATAGATTTTTAATTTCATATTCTAAAGCAGAATAATTTTCTGAGTAATTCGATACATAAAAATCGAATTTAGTGTGAGTAGTTTATGAGTTATACGTATTTAAAGTTTAGCTGCGCGGAGTGGAGTGGTACGGGGCTACCCCGCAAAATGTTTGTCCACTACTCCGCTTGTCTAAACTTTGAATAAGAATAATTCATAAACTACTCACCCTAAATTCGACTTTTATGTACCAAAATACTCAAAAAATTATTCTGCTTTGGAATATGAAATATAAAAATCTATGTTGTCATTCAAAAAAGTAAAAAACGTAAAAAATTATAAGGATAAAAAATATTTAAAAATATAATTTTTTTATAAAAACGTTGTTTTTAATATATATACGATGTATAGTAATAATTTTAAGTCGTCATAACTTAAAACTAATCATTTCCACCAATTTATTTTAGCACCATCGTTCTTAAATCGTTAAAACATCCCTTTTCAAAAACAAAAAAAATTGAAAAAATAAGTTAGCCCGGTAAAGTAGTCTTGTTCCACATTTAGTATTTAGGTACTATAAATAATATTTGTTTTTCATTTTTTAAATTTATTTTTAGCGAATACATTCAGGGAAATTAGAAGAGTTTGAACAATTTGTGAAATCCCATTCTAAAAACCTCAACTGCCAATAGATATCACCACCCACCGATTGCCAAATGTTCATCTTTATGGAATATGTCTAGAAAACCTAAGTCATCAGAAATAATCAGTAATATTTTAAATTGTTCATTATTATTCCCTATTATAACTAGATGGAATTCTTTATTTGATTCAGTATCTCAGTTATTAAAATATAGAGACAAATTAAATACATTAACCAAAGCATTAGATTTGAAGTTTCATTTTAAAGAAGTAGATATTGATTATTTGTCAGAGTATGTTCAATTAATGAAGCCTATTGCTATTGCATTATACCATTTACAAGGAGAAACAAATGTTTATTATGGCAATTTAATACCCACTTTATTTTCATTGAGGATCCGAATACAATTACTTAAGGAACATAATTTTCGTTATGCAGCAAATCTTATTGATCCTTTACTGAAATCACTCGAAAAACGTTTTAAATTGTTTTATGACTTATCACCTGAAGTAAATGAAGCTATTTTGGCGTCATGTTTTCATCCAGCATTTAAACTTCGATGGATACCCGAGAATAATGATGTAGATAAGAAAAGGATTCAAAATTTGTGGATCAATACTGTTGAAAAGTTTGTTATGGAAACCACTGTTATAGATACTTCAGCTGAAGCAGATGAAGATGATTTTTTTGTATTTTCGTCTCAAGAACAAACAAAAGCTGATTCAAAAGCAAATTTAGAAGTTATACAATTTTTTAATGATAAAAATAAGTCATTATCAATTTTAAATAATTATGTAACTATAAAAAAACTATTTGTAAAATTTAATACTAATCTTTGTTCTTCTGCTCCAGTAGAAAGGTTATTTTCATTTGCTGGGTTCATTCATTGTCCTGCTAGAAGAAATTTATCTGACCACAATTTTGAAAAATTAGTTTTTCTTAAAGGAAATAAATCTTATTCATTATAATTTATAATTTATGGTAAAAAATAATACATTATTACAATTCAATTTTATCTTTTTAAATTGTACCAGTTTAGTTTATAAATACCATTGACTTTATTAAAACTTAAATTACCTACTACCTTTTTGCATGTGCATGTACCTATTTTATAAGAAAACTTACTATTGTTGTGATTTATTAATTTATTATTAAGTAGATAGTATGATTAATACATTAAATTATTTTATTATAACTGTAATCTAAGAAAAATATTTTACACAAGTTAATATTAATCATTAACTATTGTCTATTACAGTAGTGTTATAAAAATATTTAAAATGTGTTAATTATAATAAATGAATAAATATAAACATATTTTATTTATCAATGTAACTTTTAACTTTTATTATTGTCACAGCGCCTATTTAAAAAAAATAATAATGAAATCGATTTCAATATTAGCGTAAATTTTGTCATGAAAGAAGGAGGAGTGGGGGAGTAATACAAAAGTTGCCTCTCTAGAAAAATACTATCAAAACCGCCACTGCGGCATTAGTACACAGTTTTTAATTTGTACCTCCAACCAAAGTTTTACTGTTTTTCATCTTGTGTTTTATTTTCTTTGTGTTTTAAACAAAAATGACGAGTAGAGCCAAAAAACTATTGAAATTAGTGGCAAATCACAATGATTAATATGATTTATAAATGTAATAAAAATCAACATAATTATTTATTATTACTAAATGATTAATATTATATTCAATTGTAAAAGTACCCAATTAATAAAAGCTTACTTATATACTTAAATAGGTCATCAAACTGGATTTTCTGGACCAAAAAGTACATTTGAAAATATACACAACTATTATTCAACTGCGTCTAGTAAGTATAATATTTTAGTTATTAATTTCAAATTATTATTATATTATGAATCATAACTGTATTGTACTGAATATTTAAATGATACCTATAATTATATAATTATACCTATAGAAATAATAACTATTGTATTAAAATAGGCTCAACTAACTCAAGCGAATTAAATAAAGACATTTTTTCAAGTAAAGATTTGCCATTGGATACTTTAATACTTATAATAAAAGTGGTAACAAAGTACCACCTCTAAGCAAGCCTTCGGTGGAAAATGTCAGTAATTTAGAATTGTATGAAAACCTAGAACCTGAATTTTAAATATTGCTAGAAAATAATTTTGAAGGCATTGAGATTGAATATTATAATATTGATAATAATATAAATTAATCAAATGATTCCAATCAAAGTGAGACAGTTTTCAAAATAGGTATCTAACAAGTTGAACATAAAATATAAAGTAATCCTTTTTTTTAAAAATAATTATAGTAGAATCTGAATTGCAAACAATAATTCAAAAAAATGATGTTGAAGTTTGTAATGAGTCACATGAGATTTATGAACCAGGTACAGGTGATAAATGCAGGGAACTTTTAGTATCTGATGAGGAAAATGAGAATCAATCTTTAATATCTGAATCAGAAAATAAGAAATATTAATTGATATAGTACATTTTATAATAAATAATTTTTTTTTAATTTGTTTATTAGATATGGACGTAGAAGTTGAGCTTGGCATCAAAAGAAAAAAACAAAATGGTCTAGATCTGTAAGGAAAGAGAGAAAATTGAATTTACATAAAGGATTGTCATTTGATAGTTCTAGTGGTAAGTCTATAGCTGGAAGACAAATTCAACCACTGAAAAAATGCAGAAAAATGTGTCATACATTTTTAACAGATAATGTAAGAAATAAAATTTTTGTGAGTATTGGAGTTTGGGTACACATGATAGAAGACTGTCTTTTTTTATCTGGCTTAATTAACTCATCAGAAAAAAAATGTTGTCGTACCAGAAAGTTTGATAGTAATAAAAATAGAACTTTAACATTAAATTATTTTTTTGAAATCAATGGATAACGCCATTTAGTCTGTAAAGATTGCTTCTTAAAGACATTGGATGAAAAAGAAGGTTCATTACATCTGTTACTAAAAATAAAGGTCTTAATATTTCTGGAATTGTAAATCTGGATAAAAGGGGTAAAAATCATCAAAAAATAAGATTTCAGATGATAGACTAACTAAAGTTATCGAACATATAAATTCATTCCCATTTTATGAAAGTCATTATACAAGGAAATTAAATGATACGAAATATTTACCTAGTAATTTAACTTTACAAAAAATGTATGAATTGTATAAGCAAACTATTGATGGACCTGTATCAAGAGTAATTTATGAAAGAGAATTTCACAAATTAAAACTTGCTTTTAAAAAACCAAGTGTTGATACATGTCATAAATGTGATGTACTACAGATGCAAGTAAAAGTTGCAGAAGAAATAAATGATAAAGAACAGTTTAAATGGCAACCAGTTTCTTGGTTGCAATATACAAAAACACATAAAGTTGTTTTAAATTATAAAACTTCTCTTGAGGAAAATGAACCATTTAAAACATTAAGTTTTCTTCGCAGAGGAAATATTAGCACTATATTATAAGTAAAAAAAGAAAGATTTACTAGATCTGTTACCTCTGATTCCACCAATATTTCATCAATTCTATAGTGATTTGAAAACAACAAATGAGACTCAAGATAATGACCCAAATCTTGATGAAGTTAGTTATGATGGCTAATAAATAAATTAAATATTACGATATTGATAATAAGTCATTAATACATATAAATTTAAGACAGATAATTTCTTATTTTGTTTTAATAAAATTAATGGTTTCATATTATATTATAATATTATTAATTAGTTTGGTAATTTTTATTTTATAATTTTTTTGTTTTTCTTATTATACATAATAATACAGTCATTATTTCTGTTAGTTGGAGCATTAATTAATTTTATTTTGTTTTAATGAAAATATTTTGTTAATTTTATTATAATTTGTTGTCGTATTTTTGCTAAAAGTAAAAGTATTTTTTTTTCTTGAAATATAATATACACTGATGGTTTTTATAATTTTATGTGTGCCTATTTTTATTTTTTTAATAATGTGGGCGGGGACCATTGCAATATTTTAGTAAGTTGTTATACCAATAAAATTTATTAGTAATAAAAAAAATTGGTAATAGTGTGGTCTTAAAGTATTAAGTCAAAGTAGTAGTCAGATATTATTGTCTTAAGTCATAAAAACCCTTAAATTTTAAGTAAATTGCATTTAATACCATACAGATATATAATTAGTCACACAAGTATCATAACTAACCATATAAAGTAACTTATTATTTCTCTCACAATTTGACAAAATGTTGCAAACTTTAATTTGCTTCTCCTGAAAACTTGACATTTTTGACTTATGTTGTTTGTACCGAGCATCAAAGAATTTAGAAACTTAAAATTACACTGGCAGATAGGATTTGTTGTAGCTCAATGGTGTTGAGGACTGGTATTCATATCGGGGTGCCGAGTTCGAATCTCTGTCCTCTTTTGAATTTTTTGATCCATACGATTACAATACAATTTAATTAATTTTTATTTAACACATTTTTAGATTCTAAGCGGAGCGATGAATGTATTGATTTTACAATGATGTGTGTTTTTTTTTGTTTCTGTCACCATCTTTTAGAACAGTAAAATGCTTTGATTTTTTTCAATAGTAACTTTTCTGATAGGAAAATGAATCTTGTTGGTACTTTTTGGAGTCAAAAGTAAAGGTTTCCCAGTAGTTTTCAAAAAAAAAAAATGAAAATAATTAAAAACAAATGAAAAATATAGGAAAAAAGGGAATTTTTACGCGAAACCAATTTTCGACAAAATCCTACCCATTAACCTAACCTGGGGGTCTATTCTCGAAAAGATCGAGTAAACGTATACGTAATTACTCGTATACGAGCAATTCGTAACCTTTGCTCGTCTACGTTCATTATTTTTTATTATTCATTTCTAACCTTAACTGTTAACGGACATCTTCAGTTTCCAATTTTTTTAGTTTTTTTTTCTATTTATGTCAATACAATTTTATTTGTTGGGTAAAAAATCTTGAAAATTTAATAAACTGTACAGCGGAACGACATCCACTTGACCCCCTTTTTTTAAAATTAATTTGTATTGAAGTCAATGTTTCCGAAGTTAGTCAAAAACATTATTAATTAAATCAATTCGATTTAAATTAAAAATTTTGTAGATTAAAATATAAATTACTTATTTCACAAAAAAAATTTACATTTATTTAATTTATAATTTATTTAGACATTTTTAGTAAAAAGTTGAGTGTTTGGCAAGAAATCATCGATAATATTAATGTTAAATATAAGTCAACTATTACACTAGAATCCATCCGCATTCGCGTTGCGTTAAACAGAGATGATAGTATCAGAGATAAAATTGGACTAGTTAGTGAAATAAATGTTGATTCTTATCACAGCGCAACCCCTAATAATGGTATGAATTTAAATAACTGCTATATCGATATGCTTTTTTTCAATACGTTATTTTTATCTATAGATTGTATGGTTAATAATGGTTGTGTAACATCAAGTACGGAAGAAAACGATGAAAAAGATAAATCAAACAACATTTTTGATATAACTTTGTCCGTTGACGAGTGGAAATCTATTCAGCCTCGGGAAAAAACTTATTTTGAAAAACCTGGGCCTAGGACGTATAAAATATTATCTCCTTATAAATAGACCAATTGAAGAGGTGGGTGCAACAACCAGACATCTCCATATTATGAAAATGTTCAGTAGAGACAAAATAGTGTTTTAAAAAATAACTAAAAATTGTAAAAATTGTAAAAAATATAATTAAAATCCAATTTTGGGCTTATAATTGATGCCAACCCCCAAATTGTCAAAATAAAATTTCTGTACTCACAAAACCAAAAACAATTTGGAGATGTCTAGTTGTTGCTCTAAAAATATTATTATCGGTAACAATACATTATAATAAATGCATTGTTTTAAACATTGATACATCTATATAAATAAATAACAAAAAGGTACAGGTTTTTTTGTTAAAATAAAAACGTTTCCTTCATTTTATTAGTATTTATAAAACAAATTATAATAGTATTCATGAAAAAAAAAAAACAATATAAAATATAAATAACAGAAAACTTTAGATAAGTACTTGCTTTTTTTGTTAAAATAAAACTGTTACCTTAATTTTATTAACAGGTATTTAAAAACAATAAAATAAAACAATTTATAATAATAGTTAACATGAAAAAAAAACAATATAAAAATAAATAAGAGAAAATAGTAGTAGGTATACATGTTTTTGTTGATATATAAAACAAATTACTTATATTAATCATGAAAAAAAAAAACTAATATAAAATATAAAAAAAAGAACAGTAATTTTGTTTTACTATTCATCAGAGTCATCTTCATAATATGGTAAATCGTTTGATTCGAGATCATTGTAGAACCAGAGATTGTCAGGTGGGACATACTTAGATGCCAAATCCATAACATCTTTTAATTTAGCTTCTTTTATTTTAAGAGGACTATTATACAGAATACTTGAAGGTCCTGGTAGACTTAACTGTGCATTTGGTTTATGTAATTTGAAAAGTTCTTTGGCAGTGGAATGAACCGATATACTTGCATACAAACCATCTTTAGTATACTCCATAAATCGGTATGATAAAATGGAAAAATGTTTCACTGTTTTTTTTTAAAAAAGGTTTTGTATGATCTGCATAATTCAGAAGTGTATCTTGTTTTATTTCTATAACATTAAAGCTTTTGCATGTATCTTTTTCAAGTTTTTGGTAAGTGGCTGGCAAAAAAACATATTCTAATTTTATTTTTTTTTTCGATTAATGCAAAAGCTCTGTCACAAGGTAAAAAACTGTGTCCAGGTTGTGGATATCGATGTACTATAGTTTTTATACCAAATCTTTTTGTTAATGCTAATGTGTAAAAGTATTGTGTTTGACCAAAGTTTTTATTTTGTGCGCTACAGTTGTCAGAAAACAAATATACAGTCTCAACACTTTTATCCATTATATTGGAAAAAAAATGATTTATAAAATTTATAACTTCATTTTGACTCTTGCGACCTGTAGCTTCGTCATACATATAAAAAAAGATTTACCTGTTTTCCCTGAATGTATACAAAAATTGTATACCCATAGTTGCCGTTCATAATAACATCTCCACTTGGTATTTGGAGTAGTGGCATATTTTGTTGATAATCAAATGATAAAACTTCTAATTTGTTGTTTGGATCCTTGGATTTTATAGTTTTTTCTTTTAATACTTTAAATACTTCAGCTTTAGAGAGGTGTAATTGTTTTTCAGTCTGTAGTTTATTTTTAATTCTTTATTGGTTTCCACTTTAATTACATTTTGAAGCTTACCACACACCTGACAGGTATCAGAACGTGGATAGCCAAAAGAAAATTTAAAATTAGTTAAAAAGTATCTTCGATAGAAGTCATAGGAAAGATTTGGTTTTATATTCTCATTTTCTAGTACTTGTTGCCAATTTTCATTTTCATATTTCAACATGTAAGCTCATACATTTTATACATATTAAGATCAGGTGATAGGTATCGAACAGATTCATTTTTATTGCGGCTGTAATGAGATTCATGAGCAGGAAAACTTCTAATGTGAGTGTCTACCTGAAAAAAGTTTTCTCACTTTTAGAATTTCCTCTATTCATATGTTTTCCGCGCTTATCTACTGGACTTGGTATATTATTTTGTATTGATTTTATGATCCGTTCCACTCTAGATTTATGTATGCCAAACAGAGAACAGAAAGCTTTCTGGCACACTACTTTTTCATTTTGATCAACTCTGATTGTATAAATACAAGCACATGATTTAGGTTTACTAGAATCACAGATTATATGAAAACAGATTGTGCACTTAGATGTAAACAAAAAATGACCTGATAAGGTTGTCTCCAAAATCAATGTGACCATTTCAACGGACTAAAAATATTTGAACCTTATCATATAATGGTGGCTTACCTGATAGTGATACCGGAACAATGCTTGTAAACATTTTGTTATGATCTTATGAACTCTGAGTCTCTGAGACTCTGACTCTTCCTTGTCGTGCTCTGACTTGTGATTTTCACGTGTTTGGAAATTGGTGTTCTGATTGTTTTTAAATTTGAATTCGTTTGTTGAAATTGTTTTTCACTAAAGTTTGCAGTAGTCATTTATTTCGTAAAAAACCTTTTTTATAGTATTTATATTGTCAAATTTGTTTCATAAAATTGTACACAATCTAATACTATAAAAATGACTATTTGTGCAGTCAAATTTTGCAACAATAAAATGTCACAAACAAAAAACATTAGCTACTTCAGATTTCCAAGCGACCAATTGAGGTGAGTGATTGAATTTGTTTTATAATTTTCATGTATATGCATTATAATTTGATGTATTACTAATTTACTTTAGGTGTAAACAATGGATGGAAAATTGTCACACTGTAAATTTGTTAAAAAAAGATCCTGCTATTTTATACAAAAATTACAGAGTGTGTGGTGTTCATTTTGAAGACAATATGTTTTTAAATCCAAGTAGCAGGAACCGTCTTACAATGAATGCCGTGCCAACAATATTTAGTGGTAAGATTTTGTTTACTAAAATTAATATTTTTTATACTCCGTGAAAACTATTCTACTTTACTTTTTCTGTGGCTACACGGCTGAGAGATGCATATGGATAGTTCAGCTACCAAAATTCTTCCCAACAAATTGATTAATGCAATTGATGCACCCTCAGAGCCCTGAGGGTATCCAGTGAATTGCAGATTTTGACTTAAGTTTATTCACATTAATTTAATCATTATACTTTATTTTTTTTTCTTCTTTTAAAGCTAGTTAGTTAGTTTTTTTTAAGTTTAATTAATTAGTTTTTTTTTTAGTTTAGTTTTAACTGCAATTGTAAAATTATTTTTATTTAATTTAATTAAATAAAATGTATTTTACTATTAGCAAATGTTATGATTTTTTTCAAGCATCTACTAATGCCATGCAAATGAATGAACTACTTTAATATTAAAATAAAAATATCATTTATAGCTGAAATATTGTATGAGAGAGAAAAAGAAAAGAAATTGGTAGATAAAAAGGAAAAAGAAATTGGAGAAGAAAAGGTAATGCAAGAATTCGAGACTCAGATTGCAATGGCTTCATGTTCCAGTCCATCACATTCATTATCTTACAGTGATAATGTCCTGGATAATGTATATACAAATGTCAGTGATGTGTCTAGTTGCTCTTCCGTTTCTAGTAAGCTGCAAGTATCTACTAGTGATTCATCTTGCCAAACTCCACTTTATCTTACTAACAGAACTCCAAGAAATTTGAAACTACAAAACAAACTTCAGTCCAAAAACAAAGAAATTAAAGATATGAAAAAACAAATTAATGCCATAACTCAACAATTAGTACAAGTAAATACTGTTGAACAAATGTTAACGTTATGTGAGAAGTTTTTACCTCCTAGTTTATTTTTAATTATTAATACACATGTTAATTGTAGAAATACAAAAGCAGTTGGGTATAGGTATAGTAATGAATTTAAACAATTAGCTCTTACCATTTATTTTTTGGGACCAAGGGTATATAAGTTTTTGCAATCAACTCTTGCCCTGCCTAATCCATGTACACTAAGACGTGTAACAAAAAATTATGAAATAACTCCTGGTCTTAATGATTTATTGTTTAATTTTTTACAATTTAAAATACAACATTTTTTACCTGAATCATTAGAATGTGTGTTGTGTGCGGATGAAATGTCCATAAAAAGTAATTTACTTTATAACATAAGTAAGGATGAAATAATAGGATTTAATGAAACAAACAATCGCAAAACGTACGATCCAGCTAAATTTGTACTTGTATTAATGATTCAAGGCGTAAATTTTAATTGGAAGCAACCAATTGCTTATTTCTTTGTTTCGAACAGTTGTACAGGTTTTGATTTGCAGGACATAATTTTAACCAGTATTTTAAAACTTGAAAATATTAAAATTAATGTTAAAGCATTTGTTAGTGATATGGGTTCCAATTTCATAGGCCTATCAAGTAAACTTCAAGTTAGTTCCGAAAGGCCATATTTTGAAGTTAACAATAAAAAAATAGTGTATATATTTGATCCACCACATCTTTTAAAAGCCACCAGAAATATGTTTTATCAACATAATTTTAAGTTCAATAATGAATTTATTGAAAAAAAACATTTGATTTTATTTTATAATCAAGATAGTAAAAATAATCTTCGCACTGCTCCTAAAATAACATATTCTCATATATTTCCTGGACCTTTTGAAAAAATGCGTGTTTATTTAGCAGCACAGGTGTTTAGTGAGAATGTCGCAGCTGGAATGCTAGTTTTCTTAGCATCAAGTTACTTATCTTATACTTCATTACCTACAATTAACTTCATTCGAAATATGGATAAACTTTTTGATATCTTTAATTCATCTAAACGACCTGGCTTAAAAAATTTTAATAGACCTTTTAAAAATACTGATACCCAAATTTCCCATTTAAAATTTATGGAAAACTTTTTTAAAACACTACAAGTATTTAACAAAAAAACAAATGTTGAAGTGACAAACCAAATGAAATTTATTAGAGGCTGGTTAATTTCAATCTCTGGTTTATTTCATTTGTGGGAGTCACTAAAAGTTACTAATACTGATGAAAATTATGTTTTGTATACAAACCGAATTAACCAAGATAGGTTGGAAAATGTATTTGGCACATTTCGCACCCAACATAATGGAAATAATATTAATCAAACTCCCATACAATTCATCTGGTCATTTAAACAAAATTGTTGTCTTAATTATTTTACTCATTCAGAGAATGCAAATTGTATAGCAGACTTTGATGAAATTTTATCTAAAATAAAGACTGATACTTTTAATGACGAAACCATAAAAATAATATTTCAAGATAAAAATCCATTTAAATTTAAAAAAAATACGCTTACAATAGATACCCAGATTATAGAAATTTATCTATACCCGAGAAAAATGCTTTTACATATGTTTGTGGGTTTTTAATGAAAAAATGTTTAGAAAAACATAGTTGCGAAGTTTGTATTCATTATGCAAAATCACAAAACAAATTGGATGAGTCTTTCTTACTTTGTTATTTCAAAGCATATGAAAATTCAGAAAAGTCTATGTATGGAAATTTAATGATGCCACAACACGAATTTTACAATTATATAGATGAGTTAGAAAACATTTTTATAAATAGGTTACCACAAATAGCTATTGAGAATGAAGTAGGTATTAAGTTAAAGCTAAGCATGACTAATGTTGTATTTCGGCATCCGTGTCCACTGTTTAATAAAGAATATTTAATTAATTATTTTATAAGGTTTAGGATTCATGCTGCTATTAAATTTTTAAATAGAAATTTAATTTCAGAGAAACAAAAAAAAATAGAAAGTTATGTATTTTAAATCATTTATAAATTAATTATAAGGATAATCATGTTTTAAATTTATAATATGTATTAATTTTTAATTGTTTATATTAAAAAATTTAAGTTGTTTGTAGTTTACCTATATTATAACATTATTTAATTGTCAATATATTGTTGTATACTGTGATAAATTTAAATAAATATATTTTTGGGCAAAAATTTGCATATTTTACTTTTCTGTTAATTAACGTACTAAAGTTCGAATAACTTGTAAGTTGTAAAGTTCACTGGTTTAATTCAAATTTCAAAAATATGGTATGTATATACAATAAATTAGCATTGCTATTTGTGGTCACACTTATTTGGGAGCCGACCAATCAAAGCACCTTATTCATTTTTTACATTGCAACATACGAAGTGCACAATCTGTTTTCATATAATCTGTGCTAGAATCCTTGGGACGTTTTCTTACAATTTTATTCACTTTTATTAAGCCACCAAGAAAAGTATCTTGTTTCTCCTTGTGTCCTATTTCATTAAATAAATTTAAAATTTTACTTTTTTCGCTATCCAGTACTTTGGTAAAACATTTGCGGATACATTTACAGTCAGGTCCTGTTACTCTTGGCATTACGTGTTTTCCACGTAAACTTAAATGATCTACACCAGTTGCATTCAAACTTTTACTCACATTTCGTTTCCATCTATAAATATTCTTACTTTTTTTTTTACCTTGAGTTCTGTTTTCTTCATCGGAATCTTCTATGATACGAACACCGTCATCTTCGACATTGACATTATTACTTATTGTTTATAGGTCACTGTCATAAGCCAAAATATTACCAAGATTGCTATTAAGATCAGATAAGATAGATATATCAGACACTTCAACAGGCGAGAATGGATTATAATCGGAATCATCAAAGCTATTCGAAAACGTAGTCGAAACACTCATTTTTATCACAAATATTTAGTTAATACTTAATAAAACTGCAAATCCACTAAAACTAAAGGAACAATATTTAGAAATTAGAAATTAATGTATGATAACAATATACCATTAATTTCATATCAGTCATAAGAACAGTCAATACCACGGACTAAGATAGTATGGACTGGAAACGAACTGGTGGGCGGGTGACGGGGAACCGGGCCGCTTATGGAATGGAGTAGGCTTGTGCGGGGGGAAATGGAGCAAGTGCGAATGTAGCGCTACTACGGACTAGGATTGAACTATTAGTTATTCCTATTATTTAATATATGTAATACATTTTTGATGTCGTAAAATGGTTTTGAGGAAAATAGATTCTGGATTTTTAAAACGTAAGGTAATAAGTACACATGCAAAACAAAAATACGCGATTTCCTTATTAACCAAAAAATAATTATATAATTATATAATTTCATTAATATTTTAATTTATGTATTAACAAGTTTTGAATTCTTCTTTTTCTTTGCATTATTTTTTTTTTTGATCATTGTTTAAAACTTTTGTATATTGACACATCCTCATCTTTACGTAATATGATATTATAAAAGTCAGTACTTCAATTTTATGAATACTGCATGGAAAAGTGTTGATAAGTTTCAATTTTTTGTTAAAAAAATCATCAACTGTCTGTTGAAAAACATCATAATCATTGCAAAATTTTTGAAATGATTCCTCTAAGTTCGTCAACAAATTGAATAAGAATGTGCTTGGATGAATTAAGCCTCCCCTAGTTTTAATATTTGTGAGAGCTGCTTCAGCCATATCACAAAATGATGTTTTACCTAAAATAATAATTTTTAGTTAAGGAATTAAATAATTTTATAACTCTTTGCTTTACCTTGTACTGCAATTTGACAATTGTTACACTTAATGTGTTTATTAATATATCTTGTGACATACCCACAGATGTAATATAACACACATGATTCTGTATCTGATTTATAGTAGTCATGACCACTAAAAATATCAGCTTGAAATTCATTGTCTACTTCTATGTCTTGAGCAACTAATGTATATCTAACCTTTTCTTTAAATGATCAATTTTTAATTGTTTTTCAGATGTGTCATTATTACTAAATACATCTTTTATATCCTTTATACTCAATTTCAAATCCAATATTCTGCAATTACCGCTCTTAGGAGGCTTTATTATGGAATATACTGATAGTAACTTGTATACCTGTAAGAATGTTGGACAATTGGGGTGATCGTTCGGACCAGTTGCCTGTCTCGCCATACCAAAAAATTGCTGTTGATGTAAGAAAAAAAATTGTTATTAGAATATATTAAGTTTTCTGTGAAAGTTTTTGTTAAAATGTTGTTAAAATTAGGAACATTTTAACGACTTTTGTTTATTTTACCTCTAGTTTATCCTGGTTCATTTTTTAAGTTAAAACATATTTAAATCCGTATTCTTCCAAAAGGTGCTTGGATAACTCTATTACTGATTTTATGGTAACACGCAGACCTTCAGCAGTCGATTTTGATAAAAATTCTTCTTCAGGAATAGAATGATTAAGTACATGGTCTTCCCATAAATCAAGCCATACTTTAGTATTTTCTAATACCTAATTATAATCATAAATTAATCAAAATAATTTTTTTTTGATTTATAAAAATATGTAGGTATACTGTTAGCGTTTTGCTACTAATTAGTAATTATATCATTTTACTTACAACAAAATCATGACTTTTATGTTTGATACCCTCGGCTGGATGCCTTCGGTTTAATGTATCAAACAGTCTGTTTATTCGTTCTGTGAATATTTGTGTAGGCTCACTGTTTTCTAATGATTTGATTTTAGCGTGACAACGGTAATATTCAATTCCTTTAGCCATCGAATTACTAAAAATCTGTAAAATTATTAAAGAACAGCCATATTATTTATTAGATGAAATTTATAAAAAAGATATATTACCTGGGTAGCTAATTTGACATTTATCTTACTAAAACTGTCAGGTGCCAAATGTCTGTGTGTAATTTTTGGACACACTATCAATGGTGCAATACAATCTCTTTCTAAATCATTTTTATGTACCTCCACATAGTGCGACCATCTAATGTAATTAGAATCTGGTGATTCCTGTAAAATAATACATTTTGTTACAAATTAAATAGTAAAAAACATTTTCATATTTACTCTCAATCCTTTTTTATTGAACAGTCTATTCCGGATATTTTTTATAAGATGAGGTGCGTCCGAGATCATAAAAATTTTTCTCTCATTATTTAGAGGATGTTCAAATGAATTTGTGACTTTTCCTTTTTCACCAGTCACACCTAATTCTGACCAGAGCTTACGATTTGTTGTTGCTCCATCAGAGACAACTCCATTTACTATTACTCCACATTTTTCCAGTAAACAAATTGCTTTTATTACTAGTTGTGACAAAACTGAACCTGATATAATTTAAATAATATTTTATATATTAAATATGATACAATTTTAGTCGTTTTTATAAATTAAAAAAACTTTTCAAAAATTGCATTTACAATAAAAACATCACATACTTACAACTTACCACAGGCATAATTATAGTTTGTAATAATATAAATAAACTACCTAATAGTTACTCATAATGGTTATTGGTTATACTAAATATATACTTATCTAATTTATTACTTCCAAGACATAAACTTGCATTTCCCAAAACAGACAATGATCAAATCATGCAACATAAAATAATATAATACACAAATTATAAAGGTTACAAACAAAAATAGGTAACTACTGAATGTTAGATATTATAATATTTTAATTGACGGACATTTATACATGTTACCTTTAACAGGACCGTTTGAAGCGAAAACTGCAATTGGTTGTGTGAAGTTTGCTCCAAGACTTTGAAAAAGAAAAACCAAACCATGGTTGGCTTTTAACCCCGAACTTTCAATTTCCCCACCAAAATTCTCTAAGCCAGAGTATGTTAGGGTTTGGGAATTCACTTGCAAACTTTCACGCAGGAATATCTCATCAAAAACTAACATACCATGCTTTTGTTCTTTACTAAACAAGGATACTTTCTTTTTGAATAATAAAAAAAAATTTTCATCAAATCCGCATTGTGTATTAATGAGAGACAAATACTTTCTTATAGTGCGTGCACACGGTAAAGGCAGTATTTCTTGTTCTTTTAAAAATAAATAAGTGGAAGATGATCTATGGATAAATTAAAAATTAAAATTGTCAATAGTAATTGGGTTTCATATTATACTTGTGTTTTAAAAATATTAATATTAGTAATAATACCTACCTTATTTTTAGTAAAATGCATAACATAATCCAGTCTTCCGAGTATCTCCTATTGTTTGGTTTTAATGCTTTGCTTGTATTAACTATTTCTTGGATTATAGATTTTTGTGAATTATTTAAGTTATTTGATGTAAATAAAGTATTCAATGCACTGTCTGTTAAAGTTGCAGTTTTGTTTTGAATATCAGCTAATGCTGAATTCAACTTACTAATGCTTAATTTAAGCCTAGAAATATATATTTTTAGTGGGTTAAGAGTTATATATTTACACTTAATTATAAAATAAATTTACTTTGAATTTGATTTTTGGAGATTTTTCTTTTTACTTAATATATTATTGAATACACGACGACGAATGGGAGTAAGTGTAACACCAATTCGTCTTGAAGTTTTCAATAATAAATTTTTTTGGTATTTTTTAAACAATGGAAATAAATAGTCACATTTTAGGCATCTCTTTTTTTTTGATGACGATACTAAAACAGAGCATTTCTTATGACGCCATAGTCCATTATTAAGTTCGGCTGTTCCAATAGATACTCCTAAATAAACAAAATTTCAGTCAAAGCCAAATAGTATGTATCAAAATTTAAAAATTAAATATTTAATGTTCTAATAAAATAGAAAACATAATAATATAGAACAATGCATTTATTACCGGGGAAATGTATTGCCATAGGTCCACCTTGGCACACTTGTTTATAATTAAATGAACTAATTACTTCAGATATATTTGACATATTTATAGAATTAGACGGCTGAATCAATCCTACACTTGTAGGCTCTATTATTTCATTATTCACAAAACAACTTATATTTTTGTCATTAGTGACAACTAATTGTTTTTCAATGACAATGTGATTTTTTTTAAATACAGCATTATAGAAGACTACCGTTTTTTCATTTCTAAAAGTGGACCATCCAAATGGTAAACTTATTGAGTTAACCAATTCATTAAGAAACACTGGTTTCTGTAAATAAATTATAAAACTGCATCAAGTCAGTAATGAAAAATAATGCATATAAACAATTTAATTAATCAAGGTTATTAAGTTTATTAAGGTCTTATTTACTTGTTATTAAAATAATTATTACCTGTAAATCCACTAAGCAAATTTGTTTATAAGGTGTATCTGTTACTGTAGGATAAATACAATCAATATTTCTTTTTAAAGTTACTGAGGAAGCCTTAAAATATAAAAATTAATTTCATGTATGATATTAATATATAGGTAGTAAAATAAAACAATTCAAATCTTAATATTACTTTTACTGGAAAAAGTTCTTTTCTAAATGACTCAACTGTTGGTGAGGGTTGAAAAATATTTTTTTGTTTGATTGCAGATGGAGTAGTTATTTTTTTCAATTCATACAATTCTCTTGTATCATATGCCTTGAAAAAAAAACATTAAGTACTGACATATTCTATTAGGTAATTGAACCATGTATAAAAATTAATACTACATAAAATATTTCCTATTTTTTAGTGAAAACAAGAGGGTATATCACCAACAAGCTTAGTGCTTATATTTTATAATTTACATTCGGCATAATTACATCAGATGGGTGAGTTGGTGATTCACAAGCTGACTCAGCTGTTGATAAAGGTTAAGAGATATTTGTTTGATCAAATACAAATGGAATAGATCCTTTTTTCAATTTGAACAATGTTCTTTTATGATATCCCTTTAAAAAAAAAAAACTTAAAGTACTGACATTCTATTAGATATTTGGATCATGTATAAAAATTAAAACTATACAAATTATTTCCCTCTATTTGATTAAAAACAAGATGGGAATTGGGTATATTCACTATACCACTCACTAGCTTCTTGCTTATATATTATAATTTACCTCCGGCATAATTATATCAGATGGTGTTTATGAATTGTTAGTAATAACGTCATCAGGTGCAAAGTGTTTAGAACAAATGTAGTTTAATGGTTTTAATTGATTTTTTACTGCATTATGTACCGCTGATTCCCAAGCTACTTTGTTACTTTCGTATACTTTGAATAGTGTAACATTTGTCTGATCTTCACGACTTTCACATTCATTAATTGAACATTTACGTACTTTATGCCGTGGTGCCATTTTGCAACTTTTAAAGTAGTCATAGAAACATTAAATTTTGATGTAATAAGTAATAAAATCAGTAATCACGGACTAAGATGTCATTTTACCAAGTCAAATGTGATGAATAATAAACATATAAATAAATAATAATTACAATAATATACATTGGAGGGAAAATTTAAAAAGTAGACATTTATGGTTCTCATATATTAACATAGATAGAGCGCGAATCGTACTTGCCCCATTTCACCCCGCACAAGCCTACTCCTAACCTTAAGCGGCCCCGTGATTAGGCGTTCGTTTCCAGTCCATACTATCTTAGTCCGTGATCAATACAGTATGACCAATATTCGGTGCAACAAAATGACATCTCCGGAGAAGTCTTGTTGTTGCAACAAAAAATAAAACAGACATCTCCATTTGTATTATATACCCGTATCTAACGATCGGATATGTCTGATTGTTGCACCAATCGACGGAGATTTTTTTTTCTATAGGAATACACAAAAAAGTGATTTTCGAAAAAAAAATGGAGATGTCTGGTTATTGCACCCACCTCTTCAATTGCATCCATGAACATTTTTTTCTACATACTAGACTTCCGTGTTGCTTAACATTCAAAAAAGCTAATGTGAGTTTGAATGGAATGGTATTTTTATCAATTCGTGGTAGATGTTCAACCTGTGGTTCGATTTTCGATGGAAAAATTAATGATATTCCTGCAATGGATACCAAGTTTGTTCATTTATATTTAAAGCAATATTCTACTTTTTATATACTTGTTTTTTTAATTTGATGCTGTACGTAAATACTAAATATATTTAGTCTTTAAACTTTATTGGTTAGGTTATCATTTTTTTTTTTTTTTTTTTTTGTTCAGAGTTATTATGAAATGCTCGTATGAAGGTAATTTTAACATACCACACTCGAAGGATAATGCGTTCCGAAAAAGATAAAGCATTAGCTGCAATAGTGGATGGTAACATATGTCCTTCTATCTACACCAGAAATGAAACAAACATAATAATGAAAGAAGGTAATACTTGAAATTTTTAAAATATGAAAATAAATATTTTTACTGTTTTTAAGCTGTTTACGGACATATTTAATTTTAAGCTTTTTTAGTATGATTCTAGTTTGGAGAAGATACTAAAAAATCGGGTTGCCAACTTCACGGTGGTTAATTTAACTGAATCTTGTGTAATTATATTAATAAAAATAACTTATACAATTCTGTATGTTTATACCTAATTAACAAAAAAAAAAAAAATGAATTGACTAAACGTTACAATTATTACATTTTTAATAATTTTGAGTAATTTTTATTATTTTTTTGGAATATGCATTTTTTAAATATTGTACAGGGTACGGCCGTCAAATCCAACGATAAAAAAAAATAGAAAAAAAATTTTTATTAATTTTTCACCAAAAAATAAAAACTACACAAGTGGAATTTTATAATTTTATGAAGCGCAAGTCATGCTTTAATATTCTCCTCACAGTCCGATCACTTAGGCCAAGGTCTTTGCTGTGACGCCTAGGAGTCATTTCGGGGACTTCTCTCTACTGCTTGTCTTACCCACTCTACATTTTCTTGAGTCCGTCTAGTTTTTTTACTACCACCTCTGTTTTGAATCGTGCTACCTGTGGTTTAAAAGTTTTTTACCCACAGGTCGATGGTACCACGAGAAGGCACAGGATCGCGAGGAGATAAACTAAATAGTCGGCGAAACGTACGTTGAGCGCCTACGAAATATCATTATTTTTGTAATACGCTTTTACCGCGAACGCATACTGCTCACTCGACCAATGCCCTATGTTTACTAAATTCCGAGTATTTAAAAGCGATAAGAACATTTCCGAAATTTCTACCACTTTAGCCCTGCCCACCAGTTTTTGTTGAAATCGTCGGGTTTGACTGCCGCACCCTGTATTAGTTAATCATATTTTTTTATTAAGTTATTATATGTTTGCGGCCATAGCAACCCTCAAGCCGACCTACCGGGAAGTTTCTCGGTATCCCATGAGCCATTTCGGCCCTGCGGCCTACATAGATAATTGAGTTTTATGTGAAGATGAATTATTTGCTCACTTTTCTCTTTGGTATTTATTTAGGTAAACATATACTTATGTCTTATATATACATGTTTGAAATAGATGATCAATACCTGCTCATATCCCGAAGTCATCATGTTTAAGAGTCACCAAGAGTAAAGCTATCGCTTTGACTAGATTACATCCTGATCCGATATTAGCATTAAGTTTAATGAAACGTACTCAAATAGATGGTTCAACAATAAGAGATATTGAATTAGATAAATTGTTCATTCATTTTTGGAGCGATTTGCAATTAAAGATATACAGAGATAATTATGAAAAAAATACAGTACCTACAATATCTTTTGACGCCACCGGTGGATGTGTAAAAAAAACTAAAAGAAATTGTAATACATACAGTAGTTCTATTTTTCTTTATGAAGGTGTTATGAATATAAATAACCAAACTTTCACGGTTTGTTCAATGTTATCGGAACAACACGATAGCACGTCTATTTATTTGTGGTTGAAAAGATGGCTTCGGTGTAACATTAAGCCACCAAAGTTGGTTATAAGCGACCAATCACTTGCTCTCATGTCCGCTTTAGTTCATGCTTTCACTCAATACCAGTCGTTGGGAGAATATTTAGATGCGTGTTTCTCTATTGTTAATAATCAAAATATTCCCTTACCTCAATGCATGATTAAAAATGATATTAACCATTTTATGCATTTGGTTACACAATGGTCTCCTTTAAAAAACACAAAATTTACTCGAACCAAACAACTCATAGCACGTACGATGGGGCTTCTTGTTTATTCTAGTTCAATTAGTGAATCAGAAAAAATTTTTAGAATCTCTATTTAGTATAATTTTAAGTAAATACGATGGTAAATTGTTAAACACTACAATCATGGTGATACCCCTTGTGCGAAATGCAAAATATATTTATAAAATCTTATATCATCTAGTGAGATTAAACTTGTCGATATAAATATCTGCGGTGATACAAAAAACGAAAACGAAGAAGACATTTTTGAGGGCGAAAATGAGGTTGCGGATGTTACTAGTTCTTTTAAGGAATGGGCCCAAGTAATTGCCGACAAGGTTAGAGTCACTGTGAATGGAATTGAAGATGAATATGATAATGCACAATATCTTCCAGAACTAGAGCCTATTATTGTAAGGTCTCTGGAACTTTATTCTTGTTGGTCAGATATTATGGGTGAAAAGTTTGGTTTTGGAAAAGAAACATCTTCAAGTGCCCGAATAAAGAGGAATTTTAACCACTTAAAAAATAGAGTGTTTAAAAATGAACACATGCCACTTTGAGTTGATACTTTTGTCGAAAAATTAACTGCTTATTACAGAGGAGACCATTTTCTGGCCCAAGGAAATAGATTTAACGAAGACATATCAACATCGCAAAGAAGGGAACTAAAAAAAATATATCAAGATGATATCACCATCGAAAATAATGACAGTGAGCAATCTACAATATTTGATCTGAATAGTGTTGAACAAGAAATATCATTAGAAAAAACGATGAATTCTAATATTCAATATTCGTGTAAACCGTGTAATGATGGAAATTTGCCTACAGGTCTTCATAGATGTTTCAATTGTAATATACCCGTTCATTTATTTGGGTGATCAATTTCAATTTCAAATACTGAAGAAGGTTGTGGAGAACAAAGAATGTGTCTTAACTGTGATAAACAAAGTTCAATTCAAGCAGAATCTAGTGCAATTGAAAATTGGAACAGGAAAGGAAGATTATAAAATAATAAATTAAAATCTACAAAGTCATCGTGTTCTTATCTTGTTAAGCAACCAGGTTTTGAATCAGTTGATTTAAATTTAAAAAGATCAATAACTCCGGTAATGTTACTAAAAAATGGAAACGCTTTAATTCGTAAACCTATTTCAATACCTAATGTTGGAAAATTAATATTAAATAACACGTGTTCCGTAGACTCAATACTGTCGGTTTTAGCTACATCCGTTGCTGATAGTTGTGCTTTTCGAGATTACATTAATGGCATTGCAAGTTCAAACCATAGATATTAAAGAATGGATAGGCCATCGCTATATTAATCGTATAGAGGGAAGTGTGCCGGAATGGGGAAGAGAGAAAGACAGATTTTATTAATGCCTCTCACTCTAGTAGAGGTCTTATCATAAATTATATTTTGTGATTATTATCATTGATGGATGTATAGATAATTAATAGATATTGGAATTTATAATTATTAAAATATTATTATTATAAAATGTAATATGTTTATTGTATAATAATATAAATAATTTTTAAATATTAATCCTAATTCTGTTAAGACCTCTATAACCTCAAAATTATTTCTAATTCATGCCCGTATGATAAGCACAAATGGCCTATCCATTCTTTAATATCTATGGTTCAAACTCAACTGCTAGTATAATACTGGAATTGATCTCAGAAAAGCGAGGAACTAAAATATATCAAAGTCGAGTAAAATTGATGCTGCAGTGTTTTGAAAATAAAGTGAAGTTATTAGTTGGTGGATTAAAATCTATAGATGCTATTGATACAGTTGCATCAATGGCAGAAAAGCTTTTGAAAAATATGCCATCCTTCATAAGAACTAGTATTTTCCAGAATAATTATTGTCTTTTAAAGTCTTAGTAACGACATCTATCAAGTTATCTATTAATGTAAGAGACGGAAACATTTCAATAGAGAACGAAGTTCGAGATTATCTACAAAATATAGCAGAAATTTGTGTCTATTGTGGACAACAGAGGGATGTGATAATCAAACCAACAACTCATATTTTAATTGAACTAAATTTGGTGCCAATAGGTAAATTAAATAATCTTAGAATATTTGTTAACTAATACTAGTTCATATACTTACTTACATGTATTTATAATTTTTAGATTTAGAAGCTTCAACAAGTTTTGAAGATATACAAGGAACTCAATTACAACTGATACATCAGAATTATGTAAAACCAAATTATTGTAAATTAAAAGACATAAAAACTTTGACAGTCGACAAAAAAATATTAAGTTGAGAGGAGCAATTGTTTTTCATAGTTGACAAAGAGGGGGACTTCGTACAGCTAATGGATATAATACGGCCTGCACGCTTCAATGATCCAATGACAAGTGGGAACATTATGATGATACTAAAAACAAAGTACAACATATTAGAGAGTAATATATAAATGATATTGAATTTATAATGTTTACTGTATAAAACAAATAAAAGTGTGGGTAGGTAAAAGTAAAAAAAAAATCATAAAATTGATAAAAAAAAATTTAAAAATCGTAAAATTTAAAATTTTTAAATGTTACAGATTTTGCATAGTACCAAAAAAGTGTTAG
>NW_026082994.1:0-103883 GCF_020184175.1 Aphis gossypii
ACCCAGTGCCCAATTTCTTTGCCTACGTTCATAAGTTGCACTACAATGAGAGCATTTTACCAAAAATTGCCAAACACTCAGTATACCAGCTTCATGGTGTTCAGTTGCCCGTTTGATGCGCTTGGAATTTAATAGGAATTTTGTTTTTAAGTTTCTCGTAGGTTGTAGGCCATTTTCCAGCTGAGTAACCATTGTATGGTACTTTACACTCAGTGCACATATTTGACCTAGTAATTAAAATCAACATAATTATATTATTAATAGAATAAATACCTACTTCTGATTCAGATCAATTTATTCTGTATTTCTGTACTATTATTATTGTTATTTATTAAAAGATTTACTAGTTAGTCAATATATATATATGCAAATTTAAGAAAAATGAATAAAAAGGTAAATTGGCTAATCACAGAAGGATAACAACAATATTGTAGAATTAAATAATTAGATGTGTCAGTACTTTTAATATTTTGTATTAATAACAATAACATTGGAATGTTTTTAGAGTTTATCTTCCAAATCACATGTTGTACAATATGATGCATTTAAATATTTAATCTAACTATTTACAGGACTATATGCCATTTTAATAAAATATTAACTATTGATTACATGGTTAAATTTACTAAGAATAAATTAATAATTGTATTATTTATATTAAATGTAATATATTTACCTAGGAAAACCCATAAATTTGGATGAGTGACGGAAAATTGGTATCTTAAAGTATTGTGGAAGCTTTCAATGTTATTATTTGTCCTTCTTGGGACGCCATTAACTGATAAAACGTTCACACCTACACACCTTATCCAATAACTGTAAATATAACAAAAATATAAGGAAAGTAAGTTAGTTTCATTTTTAATTTTAATCTGTTTTAATTAAATTAAATTTGTCTAGAATTAAATTACCTTTGGTAATAGTTGAAAAGGTTTGGCATTGGAACATTATGATTGGTAGCATATGCTTTAATGAGCATAAACCCTTGCTCTATTTCTGCTCCCGGCAATAGAGCCAAACACATGAGCATCCTTAAAGATTTTAATGCATACTGATTTGTATTAACAGTTGCCAAATAATTGTATGATCTCATTTTCTTCCATACAGCCTAAATAATAATTTAAACAAAAGTTGATAAATATTAAAAAAAAAAAAAATTCAATAAATATTTATTTTTACAATATTAAATAGATTTAAATTTGTCAACTTTATAATTTTGTTTGAAAATAATGGTACGCCAAAGATGAAAATAGGACTAGTGTAAGTATTAAAAATATGTGTAACTTAATTTAACTAATTTAACATAATTCAATTTTACCATTATAATAACAAGTGAGAAATTTAAATATATTCACTAGTTATTAATTATGATATATATATTTCTTTTTTTTATGTAACATGTAAGTGTTATTAAAATTAGGTATATTATCAACCTGATTGTGATGAAACCAACATCCCATAACTCTTGTTCCTCTTACACCTAAAGAAGATAAAAGTGAATCTCTTAGGGCTGGTTCAAAATCTGTGATTATAATGTCTGGGTTAAGGTTAGGAAGTACATTTGCCTTCATAAAGTCTAGAACACATTGGTAGGAATTCCTAGATTTTGATTCCATCAATGCATAAGCAATTGGTATAGACTGAAAAATGTAATTAGAAATTTTTGGTTATTAATTAAGAATATTAATCTTGGTTAAATTACCATAACATTAATTAATATTAATCAACTATTATTTTAAATTGTACAAATTAACACTTACAGAATTATCGATCATGCAATGAATGCTTAGAAGCTGGCTACCCATATTTGATGGGACTACTTTAAAAGTTGCGTCTGCGTGAACTTCAGTGATGTTGTGTAGTAGTGCTATGTTTATCAGTTGAGGGCATGCCAATATAATACTGTATTTGCCTGTTTTTGTTATAAATTGTATTTTAATTCAGTAAGTATAATACTCTATGTATAAGTCATAAACTAAAAATGTATTTATTAAGATAAATAAATAACTATAAAAATTAAATGTGTATCATACTATCATATTAATAAATTTCATTTTAAATTTAAAGTTTAAGGATTAGTACGAAATCACACAATTTTTAGTCTAAACTTGATGTTTTTACCACTTATGAATACAATTGTTTATATTTTATTTAAAGATTCTTATTATTCATAATAATTAATTTACAATTTAAGCAATACATTAAAATGTTTTATTTGTAAACAGCAGAAATGTATGGATATGTATAATATTTTTTTGTTTTAATTGTTATTTTATTCTTTTTTTTTCTTGTGGTATCGCCTCATGGTAGTGAACCGTTGGCCCCCAATTATTTAATGCTTGAACTTACACATTTTTGTAAATGCATTTTGGAATTGTCGCTGAACTTGATTTTATTGTTTATAAATAATTAATTAATTTTAATTTATAAACATAACTTTGCACAGTATCTTATTTAAGTTAAATCATCTCCTAGTTCAATCTGAACCTTATTAGCATATATTTTTTTAACATAATATTATAAAAGTACAATTATTTTAAAAACAAAACATTTTCTAAATTACTAATGGTTTTTATAAAAAATTGGTTCTGGAGATGCTCCAATGCATATATCTGATAATAATTAAAATATTTTATTTTTTCAATTATATTTAATGAAGGGCATATTTCACCATAACCCATTCTGTAAAAATATCTTATTTGAGCCTGATTATTCTATTTTTATTTAATGTATTAAATGTGTTTATAATGTACACTCTTCAGTCTTCAACTGCTCAACATTACATTTAATCAATGCTAGATAAAAAAAAATCCATTTATATTTTTCAATTATTATTACTAAAATTACTAAAAATTTGTTATTATTTTATATTTAGTTATTATTTAACTTGAATATATTAAATATAAAATTACCATGTGATCAAGTGTTAATAGTATTTAATCATCAATTTATAAATCCTCTTTTAAGATTTTAAGTATGTGGCCCTTTGTTGCAACGAATAATTTTCACTAATTTATTATGGCTTAATTTATGATGGTGACATATACGATAATAGGTATTTGCTATTAAGAGGACGCTACACACGTAAATATTGAGACCAAAAACAAGGTTCAAAAACACGTTTTATTAGAGCTATAATCACCCTAGGGATTCAAAATTTTTACACAATATAGAAGACAACTATTTCTGTGACGTAGTGTTTTTATTTTTTTATTAAAATAATTAGGAAAGGAGTTATTAAAGCTCAAATATGCATGATATTATATGTTTTTAAAAAGCTTATAAAACTACATTGAGTAAAAATATGAAAAAAATAAAAACACTACATCACAGATAAAATTCTCCCCAATACATAGTGAAAATTTCATAAATTTATTATAAATGTAACCAGTGTATTTTATGTTCGCGTAAAACAGTTTTTAACAATGTTTTATGGTAAATACAAATATTCGTCATTGATTTGTGCGCTGTTCCCGTTGCTAGCGTTCGTTCGGTGAACTAAAACCCCCACTCCACTGCTGAAACAACTGTAACCGGTACGGCGACGACGACGACGCGTCGTCGTTATCGGTAGACAGTCATATATAAATAATAATTAATAATTAATGTAGTTCGAAGAAACAACCAGAAGCCAGAAATAAGATTATCGATAATAATCAGTTGATTTTATATTATTCACAGCTCACCTCACACTATTTTATGCCGTATTTCCGTCCATTATAATTTGCTATTATTCTGATGTTCACAAAATATGAAATCACACATAATTCATACACTCCAGAAAATTATAATAAATAATAATATACTATATACATCAATGCTAAATTCTTATGTTTTTTTAAATACTTACTACCTACAGTGCAGTAGTTAACTGATATTTCGCCGGAGCAAAATTAATAATTTGTCAATTTGTCTAAAGATTGGACTACTTTTGGTTTTCTAAGTTTTTTACAAGTTATAATCTGCTAAAACTACGTTTACAGGTTTCAACACTTATAAGGAAACATAAAAAAAAAATTGTATTGCTATTGCAATGTTTGAACACGCCTTATGAAGCCCACGTTTAGTAATAAAAATGTATATTTCAAAATGTAAAGCGTTAGATAATTCCTTAGAACTTGAAATTACTTTCATTTTGAAACTTTCTATTTCTGATTATAGTTCAAAGGTATCCAAGTCTCAGTGGCGTACTCACGGTGGGGGGATCAGGGTGTCATATATTCTCTCCTTTGGATTTTTTTGTAATGATCTATTATCTACATGAAAAAAAATATAGGGTCTGTGACAAGTCAAAAATGAATATCCCCCCCTTCCAAAAAGCTGAGCAAAAGACTGCCAAGTCTTGTTAATATTTTAAAGCCAAATCGGCAACACATGAGTTTGCAAAGCTTGTAATAATATGTACCAATACATATATTGTAAATGTGTTAAAAATATGTTGGCTACACGGAAGTATGGCATATACTTTGAAATTTTAAAAATTAAAAATATATTGTGTGTAATTAGTTTTATTTTATAATAAAAAGTAATTTTCATTATGATGACCAAAATTATAAAATAATTTACATGAAAGTTTTTGATATGAAATAAATAATTCGCTAGTTAATTGTTACTGCAGGCTTACCGCTATACCTATATTCATATTATTTATTTTATTTTACGTTTTTTATAATGCATAAAATATTACTGAATAGGATAATAATATATTAATATGTCAGTAATATTTAATCTTTTATTTTGGAATAAAATAGTTAGTTATCATTACAGCGATATGTATTATTTGTTTATGAATTCCACATTTCTACAACAAAAGGTTTATAAAAGGCAAATGAAAGCTTTATAAATTACTCAGTTCTTTGAAGTGGCTTGATATTTTAGATATTTATAAACTCTACAATATTATGTCTGTGCCTATATTAAATTTAGCCAATGTACAATAATTGTTTATTTTTACAATTGTTCACTTCATGTAAGTAAGCTGAACTAGTAGCATCTAACTTGTTAGTTAGTTATACATTTGACTGTCTTATTTTCTTTTTTAATTGTGATTTGTGGTGTTAAAAAATATAATAAAATGGCACCAAAAAAACAACGAACCCAGGTACGTAAACCATCTCAGCGGTTACGTATGAAAAAAGTACAGAAAGGGGAAAAGCTGAATTTGGTTTAAGTAACTTATTACTTATTAGCAGAGAATGGATTTAAATGCTCTAAAAAACAAGAAAAATGCATTAAAAAAAATAATTAAATAATTGAATAATTTGTTTCATTATATAAATTTTTACTCATATATATTGGTATTCATTATTCATATAGTTTTCATCATTTTCTAGGTAGTTCTACTATCTTCTTTTTACTAGGTAAAAGAGTAATTATTTCCAAAAAATGAAATTAATATACAATTTAGATAGATAAATTCGTATGACTTAAAAACATAAAAAATGCAATTTGCATGCATTTAAATCCGTTTTCTACTTATTAGTTATTACTTATATTACTTTAGATACATACAGTTATAGTAGTATCGGGTTTAGGGGCTTATTATTTTTGTTTTATGATTGTTAGAAGTAATTATTTTAGTGAAGGTCTGTTGCTACCTCCAGCTAATGACATGACTGAAAGTGAAAATCTTGCCACGGATTTAGATGCAACTCTAGAATCTTTTAATACCGAGTACTATATATTATTTGATTACCAGATACATTATAATAAAATTGTTTTCTAAAAATAAAAATTACGTTTTAGTGAGTCAACTTTAAATTTTCATGTCGAAAATAATGATACAAGTGTTAGATCTGAAACATCTTTTATTTTGAGCTCACCGTCAACGTCAAGGTGAATTAATTAATTAATTAATTAATTAAAATTATTTAATTAAATAAACAAATTTACTTATTTTTTAGTAATTACGAAACACAAGTAACCGACCATGTATTGAATCATACAAAATCAGATATTAATATTTCCGAGTATGTGAATAAATAATACATAATTAAAATATAATATATATTTAAAATTTTTATAATATTTTTTTAACGTTAAAAATTAGCTCACCAATTTTGCCAAATTTATTACATCAAAGTATTTTAAGCAATGTTGAAACAGATGTAGATTTGAACCTTGGTAACAATTGGTATGTTTAATACTATTTTTTATTAATTTTAATCTCGAACAATTTATTTAAATAGAAAATATTAAAATTATTGCAGTACTGGTCGTAGAATTATTGATATATTTTATATTTTTCAACAAATAAAAAATGATATTCATGATGGTGGATTTGGGTGCTCTTTTATGAACTCAGAATTAGTTAAGGAGATTCGTAATGGATACTACTGTACATGGTTATTCAAATGCTCAATGTGTAATATAACTACCAAAATCGAATCAGAAGAAGCCGGGAAATATATTCAAGTGAATAAAGCATCTGTTACCGCCAGCATTGGAATAGGAATTGGTTACTCCCAACTTAACGAGTTCTCAGCTATTGTAGACATACCCTGTTTTTCAAACAATACGTATGGTAAGCTATTCCAACAAATTAGTCAAAACATTGAACAGACTGCTTGGGAACAAATGAGATTGGCAGGAATTGAAGAAAAACGTTTGGCAATAAAAGCTGGAGATATTGATTCAGATGGTACACCGTTATGTATTGTTGTAGCTGACGGTCAATGGGGGAAACGTAGCTATAAATCAAAATATGATGCGTTATCAGGAGCTGTAAGTATATCAACAAAAATATTTACGATAAACATTATACTTATAATTTAAAATATTAAATTAATAATTATTAATTATTGAAAACGTGCAAATAGGCCACGATAATTGGTTTTCGCACAAACAAAATACTGTTTGTAGGAATAAGAAATCGTTATTGCTGTTTGTGTGAAAGAGCACAGGCTCTTAAATTAAAGGCCAGAGATCATAAATGTTTTATGAACTGGGATAAGGCTTCAACTGGCATGGAAGCTGATGGTATAGCCGAGGGTTTTGTAAGAAGTGTCGAATTACATGGTTTGAAGTTTAATAGATTGATTGGTAATATTGTAATTATTTAATTCAAAAACATAAAATTAAATTTAAAAAAAAATTTAGGTGATGGAGACAGTAGTGTTTCGAAACGATTGTTAGAATTAGTTCCCTATGGTTCTCATCAATTAGTTAAAAAAATAGAATGTCGTAACCACATTTTAAGGAATTACAGTACCAAATTATCAGCTCTAACAAAATGTACAAAATATCCGACGTATCTAAGACAGATAATTACAAAAAATATAACTAAATTTAGCATGGCTATTCGTAAAGCTATTCAATATCGTAAGGAGTTAGATATAAGTGAAACAGATAAAATAAAAGGTTGTTATATTTTTCTCAATTACATATTAATTAACAATTACTTAAATTACTTAAATTATTTTAATATGTATTAGGACTACAAAAGGACATTTTAAACAGTCCCTATCATATTTTCGGTCAGCATAAAAAATGTGATGTTTATTTTTGTAAAAAAACGAAAAATACAGAAAATCATGTACCAGGTACTGAGAAATGCGGTCTTATGCTGGAGATTTTATCTATTTTGAGAAGAGTAGTAGATAATGCTGTTAGTCTTATACTCGATGTTACTAATAATGCGTGTGAACAATTTAATAATATCATTAACAAATTTATCGCAGGAAAGCGAATAAATTTTTCATTAAAACAATCATATAATACACGAATTCAAGCAGCAATTATTTCATATAATACCAATGGAAATTTTCTAAATGCACTTCATAAAAATATTATGGAAAAAAGTCCAGGTAAAAAATTAAAATTTGACAATATTATTATTACTGTATTAATTATAAGTATAGTCTAGAATAGATATTATATAGTATATTTTTATTTTATTTATAGTGTATAATATTATACACTATAAATAAAATAAAAATCAGCTCAGATTATCATATACCTATTACCTACCTATTAATCTTAAAAAAAAGAATAAATTTAGGACTCAAAAGTTATTGCATGAAAATCTATAATATTGATTGTAATATTACAGTCAAAAATAGCTAAAATATTGCACTAAAAATTTTAAACTACTTATCACTTTTTACTATAATACAAAAAAATATAGGTACTATAAATTATAATATAGTTTTATTTTTTAAGGTATGATAGGAAAACGGTTCTTAACCTCTAAAAAAAAAAAAAACGAAAACACTAGAAAAAGAAGGCTTAATTTTAATAGAACATCGCTTAAAAAATTTAAATGCACGGGTCCGGACGAGTTTTATGGCTTAGCAGAGCCTTTGCCGATTGAAGAAAGATGCACATTAGAGGAATTGAAAGAGAAAAAAAATGAGTTTATCAAATCTATTACGTTGTGCAAAAACCAAAGAGATAGTTTAGAATTTGATACCAGAGAACAAAGTTCCAGTTCCAAATGGTTTGCAGAAAGGCGTAACAGATTAACTGCCTCCGATTTTGGAAAAATTTGTAAAATGCGCCAAACTACATCTTGTAGAAATACGGTCTTCAATAAATATATAATTCATCTGGAAATATAAATGAACCAATAGCATGCAAATATGGCAAGGATATGGAATCTGCAGCTATTAAATCTTTTGAAAATAAAATGGGCGTACAAGTCAATCGATGTGGTTTATATATTGACGAATTATATCCCTATTTAGGAGCCACACCAGGTATATTACACCAAAGGTTACATCTATATTATGTTATGTTTTAAATGTATATAAAATAAAATAATCTTTAAAAGTTAAAGAAATATTCTACGATATTATTTAAAATTTAATTGCAGATGGGCTTATTGATCAAAATACTATTTTAGAAGTAAAATGTCCATATGCAGCGAGAGACTGTTTAACTTTAAACGAGGCTATAGAAACTAAAAAAGTAAGTATCTATAAACTGGATAATTTTATGAAATTAAATAATTAAAACATTTTTTATGATAAATATTAAATTGTATTATTATACATTAATTATACCTATTATATTACGCATTTACGCTATTAGATCAACTTTTTAAAAATACAAGAAGACGGACAAGTGGTTTTAAAGTGCGACCATAGTTATTTTTATCAAATAATTGGTCAGTTAAAAATTACATCAAAATTATTTTGTTTTTTTGTTGTGTATACGCCAAACTGGACACACATCCAAAAAATAGAATATAATAATCAATTTTGGACTGAAAAAATGGAGTGGAAATTAAAAAGGTAAAATCAAAAATAATTATACAATAATTATTTGTGCAGCTAATTGTTAATTGTCATTATTTAATTTTGTTACTATACATATTCCTAATTGAAAAGTATAATAATTTGATTTATTTTTTTCAAAATTCCAATCATTATTTGTTCATTTGGTATTAAAAACTTTAAAATATTTATATAAGACATTGTAAAAATACTAAACATACCTAGTTTAAATATTTGGTATACTATACTTAATACATAATAAAAAATAATAATTTTATTTGGTGTTAGGTTTTACTGTGAATGTTTATTGCCAGAGATTGTCGACCCCCAGTATGGTAAACGATTTTTAATTAGCGATATAATAGAGCCAGAATACATTATGCAAGAAAAAGAAAAAGAAAAAACAAGAAAAAATTACAAAAAAAACTATAAAACACAATGTATAGATATAATATACATATACTTCAACTATAATACCTATGCTTTTTGTAAATGTACTTTTGTTTATAAAAAGTAAAAAAGCAATTTTTATAATTTAATTTTTGATTGACTACTCATATTTAATTGTATAGATCTTAATACAAATTTAAATAAACAGTGACTGTATAAAGATCACCTACGCAGCTATTACTAAATTAAATTATATTTTACTATTACCTATAGGCTATAGAGTATAGATATTACATATTATGAATAAGTAATAATGCGATAATTTTAATTTGAACTATGTTGCATTACAGATTTTATGATCTATAAATAGGTCCATATATTTAGGTAAGCAGTGACTTAAATTTTAATTGTTAGTTCATGGGTACGAGTGGACATTTAAAATATTACGTCAGAATTTACGTGATTTTATAATGATGCGAAAGGCAAAACGTCTTGAACGAACATAGACTAATAAACGCGCTCCCAAATCTAGCACTTGTCGGCCGCCGACAACTGCGAATGTGGGCGTGGCTTAAACGTCGCGCGCTTGCGGATCACAAAAACACTTAATAGCGCATTCTCTTGGCCGTTGCATACGTTTCGCTTTTGGTAGAGCGTCCTCTTAAAGACTACATTTTAAATGTTTTAAAATTTATTAATGTAACTATAAACTAATAATATTATTTTACCTTCAGGATCTCGCACACATCCATTAAATATGGAAGAACCACAACATGAGTGTTTTAATAACTCCCCATTATCAAATTTTATGGATAACTCGTGTAATGTATAGGGCAAAGAAGGCAGCGAGAATCTCCTAGAAAAATGCATAATACTCTCTGCAGTCGACCAAGGATATAGGCCGGCGGCAACTTGGTGCCTAAAATATATAGTTAACAATAAGAAGTAATTATAGGTTTATTTTTATTTAAAGCATTTACATTACCTTAGAGCTTCTTCTTCATATATTGTTTTCAGAGGCAGGTTTTCATTTTTTGCCAGTAATTTTAATGAATTTCTAAATGTTTTCACCATGTTGTCTTCATCATTTATATTTCTCGTGTGAATATTAGAATGAGATTTTAATTCTATAATTGAACCAGCTTGATTTTTTTTGGCAGTTCCAGCACAAAAAAATTCCTTTGCTTTTGCACATTTATAGTAACTAAAAATATTTTAAATTGTATTCAAAATGATTTTTACAATTATATACTTTGAATTTAGTAAAAAAAAAGTATACTTACGTAATTCTATTTTTGTGGCCATTATTTTGGTATTGATAACCATTATGGAACATGATGATATGAAAAAATGTATGGCGTTTAAATAATTAAATTAATTAATTAACTGATTTACTGACAAGTAAATTACTGGGATGTGCACAGAGCAAAATCTTGTGAACAAATGATTTAACATTTAACAATGGTTTAATACTTAAATAGTGATATGTTATTTATGTAAACAAGAATTATTATGGTAGATTAATTTTCTAAAAATAGTTTTATTTTGATTTGTTGAAATATTTAATTTTATATAATTTTTATGAAAATTATATACATATATATATTTTTTAGTGGTCGATATGATTTTTGTTTGTGTTTCTCCGCCAATTCGTAATCGTTTAAACTGGTTATTTTATAATGGTTTTAAAACAGAATTGTTTTATAAATATCTTCGTGCATCGTAAAAATATAATTTTTCTAGTGATATTACATGTAATATATATTGCCGCGTGAGTTGTCTCCATTTTACACAACGCTTACGAGTTATACGACATGGAAAATGTTCGTTTTCCAGTTTCAATAGTGTGCTATTAATCTTAATATTATAGTGAATTTACCTCTATTATAAAATTTAAATGTGAGATTATTATCTAGGGCCCCACTTTCTTTATTAATATTTTTAATTAAATTATGATCATTTTAAAATGTACAGTGTCAAATAGGTCATAATTTACTTAAAAACAATATATCAATAAATGCCTTCATGAGGCCCTAGATAATAATCTTACCTTTAAATTTTATAATAGGTTAATTCACTCAAATATCAAAACTAACAGCACATTATTGAAACTAGTGAACGAACATTTAGTAGTCTTACATGTGTAAGACGGAGACAACACATGCGTCATGCGTGTAAAATGTCCTCTTAACTATGTACAAGTAAGGCTCTGATAAAAACGGGTAAAGACAGCCGCCATTTTCTTTCCATAGCTGAGAGTGATAATACTATAATAGCTAATCATGTTCTATTATTTAATATTTATTCATTTTTTTGTTAAATTTGTTAAATTTGTTTTAATTATTTATTTAATTTAATGGTTATTTGTGCTTGTTCTGATCTACATTTTATTATATTTAATCGAGATGGGTGGTTGCTCAGCAATAAATTGCAGTAATAGATCGGAAGCTGGTCACGCAATGTATATATTTCCAGCAGATAAAACACGAAGAAAGATATGGGTATTAAATCTGCGAAGAGCAGACTGGACTCCAGGAAGGAGCGCATGTATATGCGAGGTACATTATTAGATTTTATTTCTCTGAGTATTCATATTGAATATAAACGTAGCAACAAATATAATCAATATTTTATTGAAAGAAATTATACTACCTATTTTTGTTTTTCATGCCCCATATTTTATGGTTTTGTATAAAGTAATTAAAAATATATAAATATAATTAGTATTTGATATTTTAATAAATTATTAGTTATTTTTTACTTTAAAAAATGTATTATAACAAAACGTTGAATCATTTATTTAATGCCCAAAAACAATTGTTCCGTGTTTATTTTATTTATTGGTAAAATAGAACCTAATTTTATTGGTTTTATTTTTCATTCATATGAAAAATCAAAAAAAGTATGATTTTATTAGTGTAATTGTTGTCTAGGTTCAACATGTTTTAAAATAAAATATATTTCTTGCATATTTATAAAGTACTAATTTAGTATAACATTTATTCAGAGCATACATGCAAACATATTTGAGTTCTCTTGCATTAACATTCTTAATTAGGTATACATCATAATCGAAAGCATATAGTAATATTTTATTTGCACTTGTTAACAGGTTCATTTTGAATCTAGTCAATTTGAACAAAGTAGGGCTGATGGTCGTAGAAAATTGAAGCCAAACGCTGTTCCTACTTTGTTCAATGTTCCAAATCCACCAAAGAAAGTCAATTATCTCCGAGATATTCAGTTTATAAAGTAAATTACTTACTGGTTTGCTATTTTGATTACACTGAAACTAAATTCACTTTTCAATAATATTTTTTATTTTGCAGCGTGCTCCACCAAAAGAAGATAAACCTGTTTATTCTAAAATTGATCTTGAAAAATGGGAACACCAAGAGTTTCCAGTAGAAGATATAATGGTTAACCAGGAGAATAGTACTCTTCAATGTTTAGGAACAGAAGGTCCCACATCTTCATGTTTCATTACTGTCCATCAACCAGAGCAGGAACCTCATGTCTTTACAGTAAGTTTTTAATATCAAATAATAGAACAGAAAAAAATGAAGTGGACAATATTTATTTTATGATTTTTTTTTTTTTCATTTAGAAAGAGGAGGTGGACAGGATGATAAATAGCTTAAAAAAGAAAATGGAATTTTATTAGAACAACTTAATAACAAATGCCAAAAGCTCATTGCTGTAATAGAAGAAAAAAACAAAAAATTGAATAGTACTATTGAACAACAAAACCTATTATTGAAGAAGTTTCTCGACGATGACCAAATTACTGCATTAAAATCAGAAACGCGTACTTTGGTACGACAATGGTCCCCTGAAACTATTATTAAAGGTTATAATTTTGTCTATTCTTAACTTTTCCCCAAATAAATATTTAATAGCCACTGATTCTATGTCCTGCCTACAATCCTTAGTCTCTAATCCTTTCAACTCTCACATCTCCCCTCTTATTCTTCGTATTAAATCACTTGTTTTCAACCTCAACCAATCTAACCACACGGTTCACTTCCTTTGGATTCCCAGTCATACCGGTATTCGAGGAAACGAGATTGCTGATAATTTGGCTAAATCCTCCTTCCGTCTAATTTGTCCCTCTTTTATACCTCTATCACATTCTGATTTTATTCCATCTTTAAAACACTACCAATTTAGCCTATGGTCTTCCCTTTGGCATAACTTACCTGCTAAGTTCGCTTCGAGATACAGACATATAACGCCTAATATAAAAAAAAAAACTTGGTTTAATAACTTAAACTTACAAAGGTCCCATATAGTTCAGTATAACCGTTTACGGATAGGACATTCATTATTACCTATTCACTCTTTCAAACTTGGACTAAACGACTCGCCACTTTGTACACTTTGCACACTTCATTCAAACGAGTATATATGCGACCTTCCTCATATTTTATTTAATTGCCCGGCTCTCCGATCTAAAAGACTAATTATCTTCAACTCTCTTATGTCTCTTAATATTCCCATCAATCTTTTTTCCATCCTAAATTCCAATTCTGTAACAGCCATCATAATTATAATTGCCTTTATACAGGAGGCTGGCTTCATTATATAGTATACTAGCTGTCCCACCCGGCGTTGCCCGCGCAAAAGTCACCTCAGGTGAAAACCGAGATTTTTTTTATATTATATTAATAATAATAATAGGCGGCCTATTAATAATAGCTGACCCGGCAGACTTCGTATTGCGTACTTCGTTTTGCACTTCGTTGCCCGTTAAAAATGCCAATTCTATATGACTCAGACTTTGTTCAATACGGATTTTAATATTCGATGGATGATGTTCTAGATTTATCTTAAGTTTTCTGTTGCCCGGAATAAAAATTCTGATTCGCAGCAGTATATTATCAGGTAGGCAATCTACCTGCGGTAGATCGCGGACCTAGTGCTGTTTGTACGTAAATGTATGATTTAACTCTAATAAAGTATCAAAGTTATACTAAGTTTTACATAATACGGTAGATTAATATAATCAATTAATACATAATCCTAACCTAGGTTTTGATTCTCGAAAATCTTGAATAACCCGGCTTTGACCGTGTACATTTTTTTGTGTCACCTACTATAACTTTTATTTTATCAGTTTATATTTATTACAGTCTGCTTTTAGATGTTATGTTTATCCTTGGTTTCCCATGTATTGTAATATTGTAATTTGTTGACAAAAAATTACTTTACATTATGGTGTTATAAAAACCAAAAACAAAAAAATATTTATATTGAAATATTTTATTCATCTCAATAACTCTTTATTAACAGTATTTTTGGTACTGCCTTTTAGGGCTAAAATAACCAAACTACTGGCAGAGCTAACTCTAGAACATGTGATATAGAACTGTCCATGTGAAAAACATTCTTCTCTCAAGTCAATCCTTGTCATGCTCAATGATTGTCCTTGAGACTTATTAATAGTCATAACTCATAACAAAGCAAACTTTGAGTGGGAATTGTATTCTTTTTAATTCAAAGGGATAATCAGTTGGAATCAACGTTATTCTCGGGATTAAAACTTTATCTCCTCTAGCGCTCCCAGTGATAACTATAGCGTCTATTACATTTTTGTGCAGAGCTTTAACTTGCAATCTTGGTTCCTTTCTGATCTAAATTTTTCATACAGTTCATCATTGAGGTATACCTCAATAAATATCAAAAATTATTGTCCGGCTGCCACCAGCTCATATTCGACAACCATATTAATTAGTTTTTATTAATTTTTAAGAATTTAAACAATTTTAGATAAAATTAGAAATAACCGTTCATAAACTGGGGTGCGTATACGAAGACGCATTAATAATTAATATTCGAAAATAATAAGTAAAATACCTTGTCCTCGTGTATGCGTAAATGCGTAGGGTATTTTACAACTTCATGTTATCATGTTTTTATATATAATAATTAGCTGCAATAATAAAGTGATAAATGTGTTAACACATAAATCAAGTTGTTATAGCAACCATTTATAAACAAAATTTCCATCGTAAATCTCAAAATCCTCGTTTGAGCAACACTTTAAAATGTGGATTTTGAAAAATCCTTTCTTAGTGCCCGATGAAATTATTATAAAAATCTATCCTCGAAATTTCAAGTCGATAACTCAAATAGGTTCGGCTCTGCGTTGATTATTGGTAAAGTACACTCTCCTTTATATATAGATAATAATAATTAGCTGTAATAATAAAGTGATAAATGTGTTAACACATAAATCGGGTTGTTATAGCAACCATTTATAAACAAAAATTATAAACAAAATTTCCATCGTAAATCTCAAAATCCCCGTTTGAGCAACCCTTTAAAATGAGAATTTCGAAAAATCCTTTCTTAGTGCGCCTGTTGCCGCCCGGAATGCAACAATATTAGTAGCACATTATGTAATACACCTAGCCACTTATTATATAGGTCAACGGCCTATATTTGTCACCGGCCGATCACACACACACACGCACATCAGTGGCGTATTTAGGATTTTTTTCTAGGGGGTGATATAACCATAACCATAACTATTTTGAATATTAGAAACCAAGGGGACAAATATCTCCTAGGAGGATCTTGTTATCATACTTTTCCAGTTTCTGTAAAGTGCAGTTTTATATAACATGATTTTATTTAAAACTATACCAACATTAATAATATTATACATTTATTTTCATAATAAGTATTAAGTTAGATTACAAAATAATGTCCATTCTTCGTGGTTTTTGAGATATTTCATCCAACACTTCTTCTACATTAATTTCTATATCTCTATGAATGCTTAACATCGCTAAACCATTTAACCTCTTCTAAATTTTAAAAACAAAATATTACAAAATGCATGGGTTAATACATTATTTCAATATTAATTAGGTACCTACTTCAGACATTGTGTTGCGTAAGTATGATTTAATCCTTTTCAAACTTGAAAATGACCTTTCCGGACAAGCTGTTGAAACTGGCAATGTACACAATATTTTAAATAAAAAATGTATGTTTTGATATATATCTTCATTGCATTTTAGCAAACCATCAAATGCCGATTTTAATGTAATGTTTTGGTTTGCAAGTCTGTTCTTCCACATTTTTAATTCTGTCAATGCCACATCTGTATCAATTTCTGGAGCATAAAATTCAATCAATTTATTGAATTGTTCAATATTTTCAGTGGTAAGTTTTGAACTGCCAAAGATACATTCAAATCCTAAAAAATTATGTTAAAGAATTGCATGAATAACATGTAATAAAACTGTAGACCTAAACCTAATACAATCTATATATTATTTACCCTCAAATACACATCTGTGGTTCATAAACCGATTTTTAAGTTCTTGTATAAAGTTTTCTATGTATGGAATGAAAATAACTATTCTGTAATAGTTTTCTATAGATAAACCGTCAACTTTAGGATTTGCTCTGTTTTTTTGTATCCCTACAATTCTTTTGGTTTTTAATTCAGTACCAACCAAGTCTGCTGTTCGCTAAACAAAAAAAAAAAATTATTTGTATGTATAGTACTTATTTATTTTTAGTTGAGGTAATAAACAATATAGTACTTTAACTTCTTTAAAAATATGATTAAATTCTTCATCAGCATTAGTTCGCAAATTTTGAAGGCAATCTATTACCTCCTCAACTAACTCTATCGTCTGCTTTAAGTCGATACGCACTTTTTGTAATTTCTTACAAAGGGGCAAACCATATGAAAATAAAACCTATAAAAAAAAAAACAAATAATCAGGTTTAATGATTATAAATTATTGTTTAACTGCACGGTGGCAAATGCAGTTATTTATAGATAATTAAAACAATTATAAATTATTATACTAATTAGTTGACCAACTCACTTTAATTACATAAAGAGAAATTAAAAATTCTGATTCTGTAATAGCCTTTTTCAACATATCTGCATCTATTGAGGATGAATCTTTCCACTCAGTCGCAATTGTTTGTAGTGCATTAACAACAAATGGTAATAATTGAATAAAGTCATTAACTGCATCATATCGTTGTATCCACCTAGTGGCACATAAGCGTTTCAATTTTTTTGCATCTGGTAATGTATCACCATTTTCAATCTCATGTTGTAAAACATTATTTCGTTTTGGAGTGTTAAAAAAAACATGAGCTTTCTCAATTATGCCCAAACAGTTACGGATAGGTTGCAGATCACTGGCTGCCGACACTGCTAGGTTCAATGAATGAGCCGCACAGTGCACATACAAAGCCTTAGGGTATTTTGTTTTTATCACTGACTGAACACCTTTAATTCTGCCAGCCATATTCATGGCTCCATCATACCCTTGCCCGTATAGATAATTGCAGTTTATACCACAAGCAGCTAATCCTAAATTAAATTTTAACTATTTATTCTTAGAAGTAATTAATAATTATTATACAAAAGTTATAAGTTTTTGATTATAATATAGTTACCATTTAATATAGATGTTGCTAGATTCACACCAGTAAGACTATCAATAACAAAAAATTGCAGAAAATCTTCATGCAATATATTTTGATTATTGATATATCTAACGCATATTGAAAGCTGTTCAATAGTAGATATATCAGATGTTTCATCTACTAAAATAGAAAAGCATTTAGAATTATTTACATTATCTGCAATTCTTTTCATTAAAATAGTATTGCAAGCATCTATTATATCATTTTGAATGATGGGACTAGTATAACGTCGGTTTCCTTGACCAGGTCCTTCAAGAATGTGTTTTAGATATTCATCACCTTTCGCCCTATATTTTAAAATTGATCTAAAATTACCTTCTCTAGATGTATCATCTGTCAAAAAAAATAAAAATAAATAAATAATAATAATAATAATAATACATTTTTAATAAAACATTAACATAACAATTATTTTACCCTAGCTTTAGATTTATTTCTTATTTTATTCACAAAACAAAAGCAAATTAAATACCAGTTTATTTTATTTTGTTTATTTTAAATTTACCATCAACAATAATTGATCCACTGTCTCTATGTCCTCTTAAGGGAAGCTCTTCATGGCCACATAGTATCACACATTCAATAATTGGAATAAGTCTCTTACGGTTTTCTTTAACCTGAGACACTCTTTAAATTAAATCTTAAATTATACAATCAGTGATTAACATTATTATTAATTCATAAAACATACCTATCAGAGTCAATTTGATCAATAATTTTTAATTTTTTTTTCTCCATTATACTTATAAAATGATCTGCTTGCATAACAGCTTGGCAGTGATATTTATGTTTAACGTGCTCTCGAAATGTCTATGATAAATTATTTATTACACTAATGTAGTATGAATAAGGAAATAAAAATGCTAAGTGTTTAAATAATTTACCGCTGTAGCTTTAGCATAACTATTAAAGCAATTTAGTACAAGCTGACCAAGCAATTTCGCCTGCATACCACCAGTTCTAGCAAATACAACGCAATATTTACAAAAAAGACCTGCCATATCTTCGGAGTAAGCAAGCTATGCATATTGATCTAACCATTTAAATTGACATTTTAATCCTCTTAATTTGTTTTTTTCTAATAATGGAAATACATAATTTCGAGGAGGATGCCAGATATTTTTAAGCACCTAAGTACAAGGAAAAGAAATTTATGACTCTAATAAAATTATTTTAGTTTAAACAATAATACTCACAAATAACTTTTCATTATCTGTTAATGGAACTGCACGATTTACATAATTGACAAAATCCACGGATTTTATAGTTATATCACTAGTATTAACAATATGACACTAATACCGACACTAACACTTTCCTAAACAGTTACAATAATAATAAAAATAATAATTTATTAATATACAATAGAAGTAGGTACTTACCTCACTGGATTGTGAATGTAATTTATCGATAACTACAGACATGGGTTCATCACCCACTTCGACATGTGTATCATCGTTGTCATCCACCATTTCCAGTTTTCTAGGTTGAACTACCGAAAAGTAATTTTTTATGGTATTCGACATTTTAAAAAATTCGGTTCACCGATCGGTTAATTTTAAACGAGACACGAAAGGACTGAGAGCAAATGCAAACACTGAAGACTGAACAATGAGCACATGGTTTACGCACTATCGCTAACATGGTATAAATTAAATAATCACAGATATAATAGATTAATTGATGTATACACTAACCACGAACAAGATATTAAACGATAATAATAATAATAATTCATCATAATTATCTAATGTTCACGATTTTCTTAAAACTACTAATAACTAGATTAACTACAACTGTCTATGTCTATTATTAACTTCTATTGATAACGGATTGATGTAATACTGAATACTAAGAAATACTAAGAATACCGTTATACAGACTTACGGCTCAAGCGTTTAGAAGAAAAATAAGAAAAGTGAAATTAATAAAAAAAAAAGGTTCTGGGGGGTGATATATCACCCAGATCACCCCCCGTAAATACGCCACTGACGCACATACATATTACTGTTTATTTTATATTATTGTTTAAATTTGTGTTTTAATTGTTGTGTGAGTTATATAATATTAAGATTACGCGTGAAGAATCGCAATCAGCGCATTATTATGTCTTCCCGTCCGCCAGCGTCGTCGGTATAATATTATAATTAAGTCAGTTCTCTCTCCAGCGTTTACGCATAAACGCATTTTTACCGCCGTGTGCATATTTTTATTGTAAACTTAATTAAGTCGTGTGTGCGCTAATCGCCGCATTTTCTTTTTATTATATATTATAGTCGTGTAGACGCGAATCGTCACTTACTTTTAGATTCTGAACGAAGTGATGAATGTATTGATTTTACAATGATGTTTTTTTTTTTTTTATTTTTTTTTTTTTTTTTTGTGTCTGTCACCACGTTTTGGAGCAGTAAAAGTGCTCCGATTTTAAAAAGTGGACCCTGTTTCGGATAGGAAAGTGAATGTAGTTTGTACTTTGGGGGGTCAAAAGTAAAAAATTTCCAATAGTTTTCAAAAGCGCCGGGAAAAACCAAAAAAAAATGACGGAAAAACGGGAATTTTAACGCAAAACCAGTTTTCGACCAAATCGATTTTTTTTTATGGTTGTAATTCAAAAACTAATCACTGAAAATACTTGAAATTTTCACCAAATGTTAATGTCAGTGGTATCCGTATATAGTTAAATTTTCAAAAATTTTTGACTTTTTTTGAGTTATTTATAGACCACTGAAATTTTCGATTTTTTTGAGAAATTTTTTTTAAAGTGTCGATAAAAAATTTTTGGATGACCAAAAAGTTTTCAAAATTTAGTACAAGGTTCCTTATGAGTTGTTTTTAATGTAGCTAAAAAAAATTAAAAATCGTTAGTCACAATTTTTTTTTATAAGCGTTTTTAGTTCAAATTTTTACGAAATCTGTCGAAAACGCGAAAATTTGCAAGTAATTTTGAAGTTGAAAAATCATAAAATTTTTTTCTTTTATAACCAAGTTTTGAAAATTTGGTGCAAGGTTCTCCATACATTTTTCTTCAAATATCTGTAAAAAAAACTCTATCGGATTCAGACAACAAATTTTTATGAGTGTTTGAAATTTAAATTTTTACAAAACCGCGTTAAATAACAGTTTAACCTCAAACGATTTTTGATATTTGTTATTATTCAAAAAGTATAAGTCGTAGATACTTGAAAATTTTACCAGTTATTAAGACTCGCGTTTTATTTACGTGATTTAATTTTCAAAATATTTTGACTTTTTTTGAGCTATTTATAGACAACTGAAATTTTCAATTTTTCTCAAAATTGTTTTTTTATGTGTCGATAAAAACTTTTTGGCCCTATCAAAATACTTGAAAATTTAATACAAAGTTCCTCATAAGTTATTATTAAAGTGATTAAAAAATTATAAGAATACATAGGCACAATTTTTTTTTATTAGCATTTGAAGTTCAAATATTTACAAAAATTCGTCAAAACTATGAATACTTGCAAATTATTTTGTAGGTATATTTCATAAAAATTTTTGTATAAGTAGCTAAGAGTTGAAAATTTAATACAAGGTTTTTCATAAGTTACAATTATTATAAAAGAACTTAAATTTTGTTGTATTCAGGCCATTAAAACATAAACCACCTTTTTCACCAACCACTAGAAATTATATCCTAGGCTGACAAATCATCTTCGTTCAGAATCGTTTTTCGTATACAATGATAACTATCATTGGATTCAAATTTAACACTCCTATAATATATAATAATGATCCATACGGCACCTAATGTACAGCAGAGCGGTACTCACTTGCCCGCTTTTTTTATATACATATTGTAGGCGCGAATCGCCACATCTGTTATATTATTTTATATATAATATATATTATTTTTATATGGTGCAGGCACGAATTGCCACCTTTATTATTGTATGATTTTATATAGGCGCTAATCGTCGTTTTTAAATTAATATTATATTGCAATTTGCAGGCGCTAATCGCCACATTGTTATTATTTTCTTGTAGGCGCGAATTGCCATACTCGTTTATTTATTTATTTATTTTCCGTGTATTATTTGAATTATTTTGTGTCTGTGTGTGTGTGAATTTATTATAGCATAGGTAGCAGCTGGCCAGCCGAGCACCGACGATCTGTGAGTTATTTTATATTGTTATTTTAATTTAATTATTCTTGATATTATACTCTTATTATTATTATCGGCTGTGCTAAACTAGCATTTTAAATTATATATTCTTTTACCTGTTGGGCCAAAAGGGCCGTAGTTTATTATTATTGTATTATACTGTGTATCTTTACCAAATTTCTACTGTGTTACCATTTATTCTTAGTTACCCGTGTCCCTAGTTTTAAGTACACACACACACAAATATACACACTTACACACACCACTGCACACTAGCACTCTTTGGTCTTGCTCGGCGACCCCGTCCACTTCCTTAGAGTCGCTATACACACATACACACAGGTCGGTCGGTGTGCAGCGCACGAAGTATTTTGGTGACCGAGCGCGTGTATTAGCATTATATGCTCCCGGCCCGTTCAGCGCCTATACATAGTAATAAGTACATATCCTGAAAATTTCAAATAAATCCGTACGGTAGTTTTGGCTGTACGTTGATTATTGGTAAAGTATACTTTCTCTTATATATATAGATCCCACACAGCAATTTGAAAACATTAATATTTTCACAATATTTGAATAAGAATCCACCTCAAATATTTACTGTAGAATATTATACAGTTGTTTTGTAAATATTTGATCTCAAAATATTTAAACCCAAATATAGTCAAAACATTTTCAAACTATTACCTACCAAATATTATATATCAATTTCCCATCTTTTGTTTTGAAAATATTTGATCTCAAAATATCTAAACTCAAATATAGTCAAAATGTTTTCAAATTATTACATACCAAATATCATATACCAATTTTCCATCCTATGTTTTGAAAATATTTGACCTCAAAGTATCCAAAACCAAAAATAATCAAAACTTTTCAATAATTATTTCATTTTAAGGGTAGATTTATATATACAATGTACCACTGTACATTATTTTTCCGACAAGTGCATCTATTTGTTGAAACATTCAAACATGTAAATTGAATAATTATTCAAATAGGTATAGGTTATATAAGTATTTAACGGTAATTTATTATACTTGGACAGATAAAAAAGAGCAAAAGCAAATTTTTATAACATGTAAACTGATGTAATTTTTCAATGATGATGGCGATTTAAAGTTGTTGACCAGTGTATTATATTATATTAGTTTTATTTTATATATTATAATATATATTACAAAAAATTAATCGTGGGATCGAATTTCGTGAAATTCATTAAGTAAATACATTTCGAGCTAGGTACACAGTATATACAATATACATATATATATATTACTTTTCCGACAATAATGCATTTATTTGTTTTGCACTATGTTTTGTAAAAAAATTTTTGATAACCATTCCCTCCAAATTTCGAATGTATATTCGCTGTTTCTATTAATGTTATAATGTACTGTGTAGATCAAAATGCCATAAAAAATCACGTGTCACAAAAAGTAAATATATGTTTACTACTCACAATAATATATTGTGACATAATATATAATATATTGTATATAATGTAATATTTTTTGTAATATTTAAATTTAATTTAATATTTTACATATTTTCTTTTTTGTTAGCAATATAAAATAAATTTATTTTACTGGTTTAAACTAGCACTTAATATAATGTTATAACTTATATTTAACTTATATTAAAATATTCCAAACTATATTCATTGATAGGTAGGTCATTGATAAAATATATAATAGATCAGTTTACATATATTATTATATTGCTCTTTTTTTTTTTTGCAATTAGTGAATTATGATGAATAATAATAATTATAATGAATTATCGTATAATATACTTATTCAGTATACATGTTAAATGTTTCAAAAAATAGCTGATGCGTTTGCTGGAAAAATAATGTTATAAATGTACTGTGTATAGTTATTATAAACCTACACCGCCTTAAAATAAAATAAGTAAAATGGTTAAAAGCGTAAGCCTAAAAAACAGCAGGCCGTTTGGAAAAATAATAACTATAATATAATAGTATAGTTCGCCAACGGGCTACACCCGTTCTTTTCGCAAAAAAACTAATTTTCAATATGGCCTACGACATATTATACATAAAATATATCTACTACAGCGGAATACTTTTAAAAATTAAAATAATATTATTCGTCACATATATTATTAAGATTGTTTTTTGATAGATATCATAATAACATATTATTTCATTTATAATAATTATTATATGATATATATTATGATAATATCATCAATAGATATAACTATATAAGTTACGCAATAGACATTTTTTTGAATTTTGATATAATTTGATATAATATAATATAATATTGAATTATATATAATAATGGCCAGTGGTCACGGCCGACATCACGTATATGATGTTTTATTATTCAACTAACCTACCAAGTACAATAAAATTACAACACATTCATTCAATAACCGGGCTGGCGTATAGTAATTATAGGCACAACACCGCTGACTGCTGAGAGGTAATAGTGGTAATACATATTGTAACAACAATAATATACGTCATAATATACACACACAACGTATTATTCAAATTTATATATATTATATAATATTATTAATTAGTGGTATTCTATTTTTCGTTATACTTTATAGTTTATAAATTATTATTATTGTGCGTTATCGGCTATTATCGAGCATTTGGCCGGACAACTATAATAATAAAATGTGATGTTCACGGAATTGGGATGCGTTCATAATAATTACAACATAATGTATAGGATACAAATAATAATATATTAAGGCTTCTGACAATGACGCTTACGCGGACGTCTCCACGGGAGCAGCTCCACACAGAATAATAACAATAATAACAGCAATAAATAATAATAATAATAATATTGATACTAGTATCATACAAATAATAATACGATAAATACCGGTCGGCACATACGCCACGGTCGTTACGGTCAGTATCGGCGGCGTTGGTGGCGGCGGCTGATACGGCAATGTTGATAACCACGGACACGGCGGCACGCGAACACGGCGGGAGATCGGATTACGTAAAGCGCGATTTTACGTAATCACGATATTGAACGGCGGTATTGCGCAATAAAATACGACGCGTTGAATTCGTCGGTCGCGGGGCGGAACACGGCACGTCGGTGAATAATAAATAAATCCGTGCAAAATGCCAACACGAGTAAAAGGATACAATACGACTTGCAGTATCACTTTTGAGATGGTCGCGGAAAAAAAGGCGACAAAAATAACGGCCGAACACCACACGAGACGCACGGGCCGAACGATGGTGAGCGTAGGACTGGCTAATTATGGACGGCGACGACTTTGCCAAGGTCAATGACCGCGCGAGATGCGCTGTCTCGCGGACCGGTTGTCGCACGGCGTAACAGTAGCGGCTGGAAGGGGCAAGTTCGAACATACTCCCCCATGGGAGGCGCAGCTTCACATCTTATTTGATTTCCACCGATACTGAGACATATTATATAAATCAAAAGGGTCGAAAACCAAGAAAAAATATAGTCGTAAACACGAATCTAAAAATACAATAATTGACACTTAACAATAAATCATAAATTGAATGATAATACATGACTCGCATTAACCGAACATTAGGTAATGCGAATAATAATTTGACATAGAAAAATAAATATTAATTAATAATTACACAGAATACGAAATAGTAGGCCATTTGGCGCGTAAACATAATTTAAACAAGGGAACCTGTACAGTTACCAGGCAATAGGACTAGCTTAACGACGGGACGAGTGACCATCCCGCGCGAGGTTAATACGCGCGCGACTCTTACGACACCATCCTTACCGGGTAGCACTTCGAGTACCCGTCCAAGTCGCCACTCGAGTGGAGGAGCTAAATTGTCTCTTATGGTGACCATCTGTCCTATTTCGATGTTGGATTGCCCGTGAGTCCATTTGTTACGTTCCTGTAACGTTTGTAAATACTCCGTCGACCAACGGCGCCAGAACGCTTGGTGGCAATGATCTAAAAGTTTCCAACGGTCGGTCAGCGAGCGTTCCGGAAATTCGGAGGTGCGCGGTGGTAGAGCTAACAACGGTTGACATATTAAAAAATGGCCCGGCGATAAACTCTCGAGGTCATGAGGGTCGGTCGACGCCGGAGTGAGTGGGCGAGAGTTTAACACAGCCTCAACCCGACATAACACGGTTGTGAACTCTTCGTATGTGAAGCTGTGGGCGCCCATAATCCTGGATAATAATCGTTTCGCGGATCGCACTGCGGCCTCCCACAACCCACCAAAATGCGGCGCGCTCGGAGGGTTAAATTTCCATTCGCAGTAGGACTTCGCAGAGGTGATGGTCGCTTGAGCGGTCGCGCTGTTAACTAACTGTCGCAACTGTCGGTCAGCGCCGACGAAATTTGTTCCGCAATCGGAATAGACCGTGGTAGGTAGACCGCGTCGAGCGACGAACCTATCGAAAGCTGCGAGGAAGGCTGAGGTCGACAAGTCTGACACGAGTTCCAAGTGGACTGCTTTGACACCGAGACATACAAAAACAGCTATGTACGCCTTGTACGTTCGTGATTTCCGTAACCGATTTTCCCGCATAGGTATTGGGCCGGCGTAGTCTACGCCAACGCGTGAAAACGGGCGACATTGTAGCACTCGCGATTCGGGTAAGTCAGCCATGATAGGAACAGGTACGGTCGCGCGGAGACGAACACAACGCGTGCACTGGCTGATAACCGAATGGATCACGGACCGTAACGACACAATCCAATATTTACGATGTATTAGAGCGGTCATTATACGTGGTCCAGAATGGCCAGTAACCTTGTGCCAATGACGACATACCAATACGGCCAGATGCGATTCTTTGGCTAATAAAACTGGATGTCGATGGTCATATGGCAGCTCCGAGTGACGTAAGCGGCCGCCAACGCGAATAATACCTTCAGAGTCCACGAAAGGGCACAAGCGGGCTAACGGCCGATGTTTTATATGACGTAGTTTTTCCAAGTCGATGAATAATGACGGAAATGTGGTGTGTTGAGACGCGGCGATTACTGCACGAGTCGCTCCATCTAACTCCGCTTTAGTGAGCGCAGTCGAGCTTTCGACGGGACGTCGTCGACAAATATTAATAAACCGACGAACACGCGCGACAACACGTATAAGTTCGTCATATGACGAAAAACGCGTGAACCATTCGACTGTGGTGGCGGTTAAACAAACTGTCAGTGAGACAGATTTCACTTCGGGCAACTCTGCGACAGGTAAACGTGGTATGTCACTCCCCCATTCGTGTGAAGGGTCACGGAGGAACGGAGGACCTGACCAATACAACTGATGATGCGGCAACTCGGACGGCATCAACCCACGAGAAGCACAATCCGCCGGGTTCATCTCCGAAGTGACATGTCGCCATTGACAATTCGGTAACAACGTTTGCACACTATGAACGCGGTTTGACACATATTGTTTAAACGTATCATGGGGCACGGTTAGCCATGATAATACAATTGACGAATCCGTCCAAGCCCACATGTCAACGATATTGAGGTGCGTATTTAGTAATGATAGTACCCGACTCATCCAACGTGATAATAACACGGCTGCATTTAATTCGAGCCTCGGAACGGATATCGGTTTAAGCGGGGCTAACTTTGTCTTGGAACCGACCAATATGATTGACGATTCGCGGGGGGCGTCATGCACACGCAAAAATACTACCGCGGCGTACCCACGTTGCGACGCATCGCAAAACCCATATAGCGAGCACCGAGCTCCGATTTTGGTATTGAAGTAACGTGGTACGTGCACTGATGCTAAGACGGGCAGTTCCGCAACGAATTGTGCCCAATCTTGGTGAATGTCGATAGGCAAACGTTGATCCCACGAACAAGTGGACTGCCAAGTGCGCTGCATAATGTGCTTAGCAAGGAAGGTTGACGGCGCGAATAAACCTAATGGGTCGAAAAATCGTGCCGTCAGAGACAACATACCGCGCTTGGTAAATACTGGAGCCGAGTCGAAGTGAGCTTCGCAGCCAAAATAGTCGCCGCCGGTGTGCCATGACAATCCGAGGACTTTCGTCTCACCACCTTCATCACCGGCGAACGACGTAGATTTGATCACCCGGAATTCGTCCGGAACAGCCTGCAACACGGGTGCAGTGTTGCTCGCCCACTTTCGCAACTCAAAACCCGCGCCGGCGAGGACAGACGTTAATTCTGCCTGGATACTGAGCACGTCATTCACAGTGTCGGCGCCGTAACAAATATCGTCCACGTATGTCTGGTGGCGCAATGCATCACATGCGTGCGCGAAACTATGGCAATCGACATCGGCGACCTCTTGCAGGACACGTAGCGCGAGAAAAGGAGCGCAGTTCACGCCATAAGTTACCGTATTCAGCTCGTACTCGACAAGTTCCTGGTGTGGAGATGAGCGCCAAAAAATGTGCTGGTACGTACGGTATTGCGGGAGCACAGTAATCTGCCGGTACATTTTACAGATGTCAGTGGTGAACGCGTGTCGGAACAAACGAAAACGCGTGAGCACATCCACAATGTCTTGTTGTAACTTGGGCCCCGCGAATAATGACATATTTAAAGATGTGCCATCGGCAGCCGCAGCGGACGCGTCGAAAACTACCCGGAATTTTTCATCGGCACCGCACACGGCATGATGTGGAATGAAATATTGGCCGGGAGAGGACGCCACCGACATATGTCCGAGTGATGCGTATTCGGACATAAACTCGTTGTATTTAGCTCGCATTCGGACGTCGGAGCCCAGCTTCCGCTCGAGGCGCTCAAACCGTTTTGCAGCAACCGCCCGGGAACCTGGAAATAACTTGTCGTGCAACGGCACCCGGAACGGCAGTGGGACTGCGAAACGACCCGACTCGTCACGGACAAGATTCTCACGGAAGATACTTTCGCATTTCCCGGCATCGGTAAACGTCAATGGGGCAACATCAGGTTCTTCTATGTGCCAAAAACGTTCGATCAATTGTTCTACGGATGTTAGTAAAGACACGGCAGCTTCTTGAATTTCCGGTACGTTAGATGACGACACGGAACCGATCAAGATCCAACCAAAGCAAGAACTGAACGCAGCTGGCAATGACTTGTCAACCATAACTTGACGCCCATCCATGATCGACGAGAACAGGTCTGCGCCCAATAATATATCCACCGGCGCCGCGATATTAAAGTCTGGGTCAGCTAACGCCAAGTGTGAAAACTTGTCTCGTATAGATGGTTCCAACGAACGTCGAGGGAGGTCACTGGTTATAGACGGCAAAACCCATGACTCGAACGATAATGCTGGGTCAGAAGCGAAGCGCGGAACGACGTGACATTGAACTCGTCCTTGCACGGTAGGTACGGGCACTCCAGCCAAACCGGAAATAGGAGCAGTCCAATTTGACCAACGGAAGCCTAAACGCTTCGCACACGGAAGTGAAATTGCGTTAATATGAGATGCGGAGTCGATTAGAGCGCGCGCCACCTGGTAAGTCCCGGAATGATCACGTATGTGGACTAACGCTGTGCCGAGCATGACAGACGGACCACCGAATCTCGACAGTAACGAAGTAGCGACGACAGGAGGCTGGGCTATCGACGGCGGTGCTGCGTCCTTGGTGTCCGAGTGCAATAGACTATGATGACGGCGCGAGCAGATTTTACATTTTGTTGACGCCTTGCAACGGTTTGCCCAATGATCGGACCCGAGACACGTAAAACAGATGCGTTGGTTACGAGCCCATAGCGTACGGTCGTCGACCGACAACAAACCAAATTTACGACATACATCAATCGAATGCGAATTGTTACAATAAGTACACACCGATGACGTGTGTGCGACGGCAGGCTGTACCGACGCGGCGGAAACTAACGAAGTCGGCGGTGGTCGATCTATTTTACGCGGCCATTTCGGCGGAACCTTAGATTGTTCCCTTTTACGCGACGCTTGCTCGGATTGTTTACCGGCAACGCCTTGTACACGCTCGAGAACCGCAATGCGTGACCGAACAAATTCAAAAAGACCTTCGACTTTCGGGAAGTCGGTGGTCAACTGCGATTCGAACAAAGTACGACACGACGCCGAAAGGCACCTCGAAGCCAATGAAAACAAAATAAAGTCACCTAAATCTGGAACCTGTAGTGACGTGAGAACTGCAACACTTTCCCCAAATATCGCCATGAACTTATTTAGGTCCGTCAAACTGTCCACCGACGACACCGGTACTTGTAACAAGTCGTCGACCACAGAACTTGCGACTAACCGCGGCTTGTCGAAACGTGATACCAAAGCGGACCATGCTAAATCGAACGTGGCACCGGAGATTGGTATGCCACGAATAACGTCGGCAGCGACTCCATGTACGCATCCGACCAAATAATAATAACGTTCGATGTTTGATATATTCGGGCGTTGTGATACCAATGCAACAAACCGGTCACGGAAGGCCGGCCACTTATGTAGATCTCCGTCAAATTGCGGTAGTGGGATTTCGGGTAGGCGACTGACTACACGCGTCGATGACTCGTCAGCGAGGACAGGGGTATGAACAGAACCGTCGAGACTGTGAACGGATTTGCCATGGTCCACCCTGTCACCCGATGTCACCGGCGTAGATGGCTGGACATGATAATGAGACATTACGGCCTTAGCGTAGTCTACCAATTCGCTTACTTCGATGCACAAATCCGTAGTATAATCTGATAACATATCTAAGTCGCAAAACGCTTCGAACACAGCGTTATCTTCAGTTTGAAACCCAGCCCACAAATCGTCCAACTTAGCTGATGCGACGAGCAACTGAGGTGCTATAGTAGCATCGTTATTGGCCAGCTGAGCCGTTGCGTGAATAGCTTTAATCCGAGCGGCATATGAATCCCTCTTAGCTATTGCTCTAACCTTCGCGCGTTTACTGCGCGCCAAGTCTTCGTCTTGACCCATGACACAGCCGATTAGGCGCTCTACCAGATAAGACTAAGAAATGCGCGCGCGTACCTCTCGAAGCGGTCACTCGGCCTAACAGTGCTTTAAATACAATAACTACAATAATACTAGGCGGGATAATAATTTAAAATAAAATGGTAATATGAACCCAGCCAAACGTGAACATCAACCACGCTCTGCTACCAAAATGTGCGTTATCGGCTATTATCGAGCATTTGGCCGGACAACTATAATAATAAAATGTGATGTTCACGGAATTGGGATGCGTTCATAATAATTACAACATAATGTATAGGATACAAATAATAATATATTAAGGCTTCTGACAATGACGCTTACGCGGACGTCTCCACGGGAGCAGCTCCACACAGAATAATAACAATAATAACAGCAATAAATAATAATAATAATAATTGATACTAGTATCATACAAATAATAATACGATAAATACCGGTCGGCACATACGCCACGGTCGTTACGGTCAGTATCGGCGGCGTTGGTGGCGGCGGCTGATACGGCAATGTTGATAACCACGGACACGGCGGCACGCGAACACGGCGGGAGATCGGATTACGTAAAGCGCGATTTTACGTAATCACGATATTGAACGGCGGTATTGCGCAATAAAATACAACGCGTTGAATTCGTCGGTCGCGGGGCGGAACACGGCACGTCGGTGAATAACAAATAAATCCGTGCAAAATGCCAACACGAGTAAAAGGATACAATACGACTTGCAGTATCACTTTTGAGATGGTCGCGGAAAAAAAGGCGACAAAAATAACGGCCGAACACCACACGAGACGCACGGGCCGAACGATGGTGAGCGTAGGACTGGCTAATTATGGACGGCGACGACTTTGCCAAGATCAATGACCGCGCGAGATGCGCTGTCTCGCGGACCGGTTGTCGCACGGCGTAACAGTAGCGGCTGGAAGGGGCAAGTTCGAACAATTATGAACCATAATATAATCCTATATTTAATATTATAATATGGTCAGACGGCCAGTCAAAAGTAATAGGAATATAATAAAAATAAAATATGGGTTATTCCAAAATTGTTGTAATCAGTGAATCCGACGACCCGACCATACTGGTCCGAAGCGCTTGTCGCGTCTTCCACCCCGCCGCCACCTGTACCACAGCAAATAGCTATCGGCGACGGGTGTCGCGAGAGCGTTTAATACTTTAATTATTATTATTACTTCTTTTTTCCGTGGTGCACTGTCTCGCCTTTAATAGTTTAATGCGCTGTTTAAGAGCGTATAAGCTAAACGTGTTCTATACTTCTACAGTTCTATAGTGTTTTGATTCAGCCATAAGTTATATAAATTATAATAGTACAACCTACAATATATTGCTAATAAGTGTAATAAGCATATTATTATTATACGCAACGAACGGTAATTGCCACCAGCCAATACGCGTAAGTACCTATATATAATATATAATAAATTATATTACTATATATTACTATTAGAATATTATAAATTTATTATCTATCTACATTATTTAGAGTATTAATACTAGGACATCTGGCAATGCACTGTTTGTTTTCCTTCTCTAGCCCACGTGCAACTTAGACAAAACGTATTTACACAGAATCATTTTTCTTTTTTTTTTTTGAGTAATTTTCATCCATTACAAAAATTAATTAAATATAATGAAATAAGCTTATAAATTAGTACAATATTTCAGAAGAAATATGTGATCACACATGCAAAGCTTACAACAAGAATCTTAAAAATAGTATTTTATTATTATTTATTTTATTTTTGTATCTACCTATAGCAAAATTATACAATATTATATATAGGTAATAATTGTTATTGCATTTAAATAATATATAATATATTATGGTTATATATTTTTTATATACCTAATCTTAATATATGTTTTTTTTAAATAATAATTGTACCTATAGATAGGTAGGTATGTATAAAGATACCTAAGTGTTAGATTATTATTTTAAAGAAAAACTACAAAATATAGGTATCAATTTTTTTTCACATAACAAATAAATACCTACTAGAATAGTCACAAATAATAATTATAATTCGTATTTTGTATCCATATACCTATACTATCAATTTTTATTTTCATTTTTCAGATATTATTCATATTGCTAATTAGTAGAATTATAGACTTTATTAAATACAATTATTTACAAAGAAACTAAGTTTTATACAATTTAAAATTGTTTAGTTATAACTTAACAAATGATTAAAACTACTAGTTATAGAACGAAACAAAGGCGATTGCAAAAAGAATTGCAAATTCTAGAATGGTCATCTATAAATGAAATCTCAGATAGTCTTGTTGAAAATACTCCATCACCTCCACATGATGATAATTATGATTGTATCAATACAAGTATTCAAAGCTATACCAGTAGTTTACCTGGACATAACCATATTACCAATAAACATTTCTATAAATCATATAACAATAATTTAAATCAAGATTATTTAAGTAATGTAATTTGTACTCGAAACAATGCAGATTCAAATTCAATATCAATTCCTCTTACACAAAGTTCAGTATATAGTGAAAATATTAAAAATAAAATAAGAACATGGATGGTAAATTTCAATGTTCCCCAAAATTCTTCTAATGCCTTATTAAAAATATTAAAAAATGATGTCAATCTTAATTTTCTTCCTGTCGATAGCCGTACATTACTTCAATCTGGATCAACAAAAGTTTTTAATATTCGAGAAATCGAACCGAATGGCATATATTATCATTTCGGGTTAGAAACTGGTATTAATTTGTATTCTAAGATATTTTCTCTAGATGATGTTATAAGTATTGTAATCGGAATGGATGGTCTACCTTTAAGCAAGAGTAGTTCAAGCCAATTTTGGCCAATTTTGGCTTATATTTTTCCTTATAATAATAATGTTTTTCCTATTGGAATATACTATGGCCACAATAAACCTCAAGATAGTAACATATTTATTAAAGATTTTATTGCAGAAATGCTTAAACTATCTACCCATGGGATAATGATAAATAATATTACTAAAAAAGTAATTTTAAAAGTAATTTGCTGTGATGCTCCTGCCAGATCATTTGTAATGAGAAACAAGGGACATGCTGGTTATTTTTCATGTTCAAGGTGTGTAATTGAAGGAGAATATTTAGAGAATCGTGTCTGTTTTCCATTTATCGAAAACTGTGAAAAAAGAACTCATTATGATTACATAACTATGAAAGACGAAGAACATCATACATCTTCAATAATTTCATCCCTTGTCATGATCCCTGACCTTGATATAGTTAATATATTCTCTTTGGACTATATGCACTTGGTTTGCTTGGGAGTTGTGCGGAAATTAATTATTCTTTGGCAACATAAGGGACCAAAGACTGTTCGGTTGCCTAGTTGGAAAATTAGAAAAATTACAAATTCTCTTTTGACATTAAAAACTGATGTAACCAATGATTTTCCACGAAAACCAAGGGCTATAGAAGATGTAGCTCGTTGGAAGGCTACTGAATTCCGCCAGTTTTTGTTGTATACAGGACCAGTAGTTTTAAAAAACATATTATCTAGTAACTGTTATGAACATTTTATGGTCTTAAGTATTGCTATGAGAATACTTTTAAGCCCTAACTATAAGCAATATGTTGAGTATGCTCGCAAACTTCTTGTTTATTTTGTTAAATCATTTGAACAAATCTACGGAAGTCAATTTATGTCATACAATTTTCATAGCCTAATTCATTTACCTGATGATCATATTAGATTTGGGCCACTCGATTATTGTAGTGCGTTCCCTTTTGAAAATTATATGAAGGATTTGAAAAATATGCTCCGTAAACATGAAAAACCTTTACAACAAGTTGTTCGACGTTATGAAGAAAAATGTAAAAGTGGAAACATAGAACATAATAATAATAATATCAAAAAAGTTAAATTTACCACCAAAGAGCCAAATTGTTATTTTTCAATTCAAAGTGGTGAAATAATAAAAATAACTGAAATTGTATCATCAATGACTTCCAACAATATAATGTTAATTGGTAAAATGTTTTTAAACCAGGAAGAAATGTTTATTAGCCCTTTAAAATCATCTAAGCTCAACATTTATAACGTAAATAATCTTTCTCAACATTCATTCGAATGGGATGAATCTGATATTAAAATGAAAATGATGATTTTTCATTTTGAGGGTTTAGTTACAGCTATACCAATTATTCATTCTTAATTAATATAGTGAGTATGATGTAAAAAGTTGGCCTCTATGTATTTTGTGTTTAATTTATTATGTTTTATACTTTTATTGTTATGGCTATATCGTATTACACACTTAGAAATATTGGAGTTATTTTAACAATTGACTGGATGTTGAAGGGTAAAATGTTAAATTACTAATAATTAGTATTTATTTTAACACCACGGAATGTATATTCAACTAAAAATGTTCAACATTTGTTGGAGTTAAAGTAACAATACAAAACTATAGTTTATATGCCATTTTAACACGAATAAAAAATTGAATTAAGTTTAAATAAATCAATATTACACCAATGTATTTTGATTTCAGCATTAGTACGCGTTATTTTCACAATTTTATAATTAAGTTATTTTAAACCATTGTTTAGTATTAAAGGATAACGTTACACTGGGGTCAAATTGACAAGTCGAGTGTTATTTTAACACCGTAATTTTAATATTGTCGTTAATAATGGGTAATCCCAATATTTTGTTATTTTCGTGAACGGTTGTCGTTTGAGCGGGACTGCGGGAGTTAGCACTATCTGGTCAGTCCACACTCCACAGTTGTGAGTTGTCACTTGTCGTCATTGTTTTCACTTTTTTCACTGTGTTTTACAATATCGATAAGCTACTACTTTACGAAGTTTGAACTTTTGAAGTGTTTCAAAATTGCCGAAAAATGAATCAGTATCAGGTATGTATTAGTTAATTATTAAATTATGTAATTTATTTGATGATTGCATGCATATTAGGTACATAATCACAATGTGATGATAATTATAATACAATATGCTATTTCATGTAAACTCATGTTATACATAATAATATATAGGTAAGTACTTATTGGTTATTGTTTACATTTTGATCCAATTTTCATATTATACCAGATACCTACAGGCTACAGCAGTACAGCTTCAAATTACTTGTGTTCATTTTTTAAATTAATAAAGTAGCTAATATTTATCTCAATATCAATTATTTTTAGTATTACATCATAAAAAAATATACAATTTGTCTACTGCCTTTAAATTATGCCTTTTACATAAAGTATAAATCAATTAAACAAAAAGACAACAAAGATAATGTGCCTAATTTTGTTTTTATTGTTGTCTCAGTTTCCATATTATCCGTCAGGATCTTCAGCTGCTGAAATTCAAAATTTAGATCAGTTAAATCAGTTAGATAATTCGTTGTCACAATCTAATGTTATTCAAGAGTTTTATAAGGAATCGCAAGAACCTCTTACAGGAGACAAATCTATAAGTTTAACTGCTAATTTGCATACAAAGTTTGGATCTTATAGGCCAATGGCATGGACAACAGAAGTATAATAGTTATGAATTGTTATTTTATGTTCACCTTTAATATATAAATTTCTTAATTTTCATTGGACTCTATTGCAACTTTTGCATACTACAAACGATGGGAGATACATTTTAGCAGATTATAAAAATAATAATGGTTTTTTGTCTGACGATTCGCAAAATTTACTTACAAAACTCTTAATCAACCATCTATTACAAGATCAGAGCAGGTATGAAAAATGAAAATGTTCAACCTAAGTTTAAAAACAATTTTGAAACATAATTGATATATAAAGAATTCTAATTTTTACTACAAATTGAACTAGTAAAAACCCTGCTAATGATGTAACTAATAATGCATAGTGAGTAACTATTCATATACTTGATGTTAGTATTTTGAAATTTTTTTCAGAGGTACTGATTTTTATTTTAGAAAAATAGCAGAGCTGATTATTGAAATTTTTCCCAAAGAACAAATAGTATGGATTTAATAATATTTATCAATACCATAAATTATAATATTAAATTATCTTGCATTTCTAGAGTGTATATTTTATACCAGCAAAGTCAGAAGGACAAAAACAAACCCACGCTAAGGGAAAACTCATTGAACGCTGGAAAAATGTTGCTAGCAGGTTAAGAGCAGTCGGAGCAATCACATTAGAAAGACATACTAAAAACCAGGCAAATGTAGTATTAGCTCCTGACGCTGAATATTCTGTGTTTTCTGGTAAATCGAATTAATTTTAAATTTATATTTAATGCCCAACTAATGTGTTTATAGCTCTAAATATTAGTAAAATTGTATATTTTTTTCCTGGTGTTTGTTTTGTAACTAGTTATTGATTATTATTGTTGTTTTGATTTATTATTATAGATGAGGTACTAGATGCCAAACAGTGGTTACAAGCTGATGGGCTTGCTGGTGATATAAATCTAGTCAAAGCAAAATGGTTGATAACCTATGATTTAAGGAAAAAAGAGGTGTTTGAATCTGAAGATCGCCTTCTTTCAACCATTTTTCAATCCTGGCCAATCCTACAAGGTCCTAAAGGATATGAACTGGTATGTTTATATTTAACTTCTATGTTATTTAAATAAAATTATAAAATTGACTATTTTAATAGATTCTTGAAGATTTTAAAAGTGCATTCCCACATACAACTGATGTATTGTATAACGACTGGAATGACTTTCTCAATGCGTGGGAAATATTGTCTACTCGAATAGTTGATATACGAAGAAGTTCTGTCAAAGATAAATTTGGCCAAGTTTTACTGGCCAAATTAGATGTGTCTTACCAAAAAAAAGGTTATTTTTTTTTTTAGCTTTGCAAAATATTGTAAATGCCTCCTTTAACATAAAATTAACAGATAAAAATGTTTACTAATACTATTTTTTAGATTTAAGAACTTCGTATATAGTTAAAATATTGTTGATTCCATACCTCATACCAACTAAGACACAAATCAAAATTTCCAACTCCACTGGTAAATCTAAATACTGGAAGCCATCTTTGGTAGAATCGGTATCAGCCTTTGCTACTCACGTTACAGTAAGTAAAAAAAAAAAACTATATTACTTTTCTATTACCTATGGTTAAAAAAATAATTATTGAAATTTCACAAAACACAAATTGAAGTTAAATTTATTTCATTTATTTATTTATATAATTTATGTTAAGTCAAGATGTGGTATATAAATAAGCATATAGATAATGGATTAAATTAAATTAAATTTTTGGATTTTAAATAACATTATACAAGATTTATAATAATAAAAATTTTTAAATAATGTTTTAAACTGTAAATATTATAAGTAATTAAAAGTGTTTTTTTTCCTTAGTGTATTTAATGGCAAGTAACACACGAGTTAATTTTTTTGTTTTTTCTAGAACAATATCGAATTTCAAGAAAATTTAACTAAAAGACAAGAGAGATATGCAACATATGGCTATTCTATACAACCATTTATCACATTTGTTGGCGTGGATACTGATTCCATTGATTCATGCTACGTGCGTGTAAACTGCGTGTAAACCAAAAGTATTGGCGATTTGAGTGCCCCTTAAAGGCACTAGAGGTTTGTTTTAAATCGTATTTTGCTTTCCACTGTGTATATCCAAAAGAGTGCTATGACTCTTGGTTGATGATACAACATCATTTATTTAAGTTAACTACTGAATATGATAGATCTTCTTCTATAACAACAACATTAACGGCTAAGCTTCAATCGTTTGAGTAATTTTTAAATACATAACTTTTACTTTTATTATTTTTTTTATTTTTAAATATATTAAGACTTAAGATGTACATTTGTTTTATATGTTCTTCATTATTTTCTTCTATAAACCAACTAATGTTGCATTTAAAAATTTATCACCATCTGGGAGCTCAATCTATATATAAGTGTAAACAGCAAGACTGTATTAGGGACTTCCAAGGTTCAGAACATTTTAGGCAGCATTTGAATAGAGTCCATTCTAATATAACACCTGAATTTACAATTAATGAATTGGTAATTGTCCCACCTATACATGATTCTGATGAAGTTGTCTCTATATCAGAAGAAATTGTAAATTCAAATGAAATTGATATTTATAAAAATTTTGATAATGCTGGAATAGGTGATAGTAGTAGACCTTTTGAAGAAGTTGTAAGAGATTGTGCATTACAATTTATAACAAATTTGCTTACTAAACCTAATGTGACTGAATCATTAATGCAAGAAATAGTTGTTGGTGCCACCAAATTGTTTTCATCTGGTATTTTATCTATTTTAAAAGACGAAGTAATGCCAAATTTAGACAAATGTGATACTAATCAGTTAGATAAAATTCAAAAAATGTTTAATGTATTAGAAAATCCGTTTTCCAAATTAAATACTGAGTATCATCGTTTACAATTTTTAGAAACAAATAATTTATTTTTTAAGCCAAAAAAAGTTGTTGTAGGTTTTGTTGGTGAAAAAAAGTAATTTCTGGAATTGAGCGACAGGTTATGGTTCAGGTCCAAGCACATTTGTTTTGTATGAAAGAAAATCTTAAACAATTTTTTGAATTGCCTGGTGTGTTTGATGCTGCTTATCAATTTACTGTTTCATCTTCAAACAATTCAAACAAATTTAACATCATTTTTAAATGGCAGTACATGGAAAAATATAAAGAACAATTTCCAAGATAAGATTGTTTTTCCTATTTTTATCTACTATGATGATGCTGAAATGGGTAATCCTTTAGGGTCCCATTCCGGTGTTCATAAAATGGGATGTATTTATTATATTGTGCCTGCACTTCCACCCGAATACTTATCATCTTTAGAAAATATTTTTCCAGCATTTATCTTTCATTCTTCCGATAGAGGAAAGAACAAATTTGATAATAAGAAAATGTTTTCTTCTCTTATAAGAGATCTTATTGACTTACAAGAAAATGGTATTTCAATAGTTGTTAATTCTATGAATATAACAATTTATTTTGCTCTTGGTTTAATTTCGGGGGATAACTTGGGTCTTAATTCAATGTTAGGATTTGTAGAAAGTTTTTCTGCTAACCATTATTGCCGTATATGCCGGTTACATAAAAACAAACTTCAACATATGCTTACAGAGTCAAAAGAATCAATTAGAGATAAAGATAATTATAAGTTGGATATTCTTAAAGCCAATGTTTCAGAAACTGGTATAGTTGAGGACTCTGTATTTAATTCTATTTCAAACTACCATGTAACAGTCAATAGTGTATGTGACTTTATGCATGATGTTTCAGAAGGTGTAGCAAGATATGATATGGCCACTATTATTAGTTATTTAATAAGCAATAAATATTTTTCACTTGAAGATCTAAACCATCGGGTAATATTGTTTGAGTATGGTTTAATTGACAAAAAAAATTCTCCACCTCCTATTAGTCTCAATCATTTGAAAAATGGTTCTATTATTATGTCGGCATCTGAAATGTTGTGTTTTGTTAGGTATTTTGGTCTCATTGTAGGAGAACTAGTTCCATTAAAAACTGAAATTTGGAAGTTATATATACACCTTCGAAAAATTATTGATCTGTGTTGTGCTAGAGTACTTCAGCCAGAATGTGCACATCTACTAGATGCTTTAGTTTCAGAACATAACAGATTATATTTACATTTTTCTAATAGTACATTAAAACCCAAATTTCATACCCTCACTCATTATGGTCGTCTCCTTCTTAAAAATGGCCCAATATCTTTGACATCTTCTTTAAGATTTGAATCAAAACACAAGGTTTTAAAAGCATATGCAAATGCCATACCAAATCGTATAAATTTTAGCCATACTTTATCACATAAACTTCAGTTGCAAATGGTTCATCGATTTTTAACTAAAAAAGGATTAGAACCAGACTTAAAAGTTGGGTCATATTTAAAAATTAGTAGTATAGTAGAGTTAAAATTTATATTACCTTCAGATATAAGTCCAAAGGCTTTTTCAGCATCTTGGATAAAATTTAAAGGTATTACTTATAAACCGGGTATGCTGGTGATAGTAGAAATCAATTTAAATGGATGTGTATTTGGTCAAATATTTAATATTTTTATTAATGGTTCTACTGTTCCATATTTAGTGTGTGAACTTTTTTTTACTATTGGATTTGATGATCATTTTCATGCTTATGAACTAAAAAAATATGATGAAACTGAAACAAATCTTATTGGGTATTATATAAAATATTTGCCTGAATCGTCACCTACTGTTATTAGAGTTCTTGGAGATGGTAAATTGTATGCAACATTACGATATGCACTATAATTTATATTTTATTATAAATTAGGTACTTTTAGACACTTCTTACTTGTACAGTTAATTGTATAAAACATTAAGGTATTTTTATTATATTATATATGAAGTACAAGTATGTACTATGTACCTTGTAGCTATACTGTTATAATCTTTAAAAGTTTGTTTTTTGTACCATTGAAAATGTATGTTGCATTGTATATTTTACTTTCAATAAAAATATTATATTTACAAAAAAACCAAATATTTGTATTTTTTATTTTGCCTAATTACACTTGTTGACAATTTTGTATGTAAACATGAAGGAATGGGTATCATCTGACCTATATTTAAAACTTCATATTAATTAATGTATAATATAAGGTTGCACATTTTAATTTTGACTGAAATTTTAGTTTACACGTTGACATAATATAATATTTTAATCTATTAAAACAAAATATTTATTTATTTTTATTTTTTTGTAACGCCACTTTACTGAATAAAGTTCAGTATTAATATGTATATTGTATACATACAATATGAATTCTTATATAAAGAGTAACGGTACTTCAGATTTTGGTTTATCGACAAAATTATTAGTTAAGAAAGTACCTAGGTCAAGAATTAACACCATTACTTCTACTAAGATCATTTGGTAGGTAAGTCAAATTATTTATTAAGTACCCACCCTAAACACACTAAAAACATTTATCTACATGCTTTATTACACAAATAATAAATTTAAATAATAATTAAACTAATTTATTTGAAGTATATACAAGAATTATTTGAGGTTAAATGGACAACCTATTTATAAGTTAATATAACATTCATTGGTGTAGAATGCACAGCCTATTCAATAGTTAATACAACATTCATTGGTGTAAAATATACAATATATTTATAAGTTAATATAACAATCACATTGTTAAATTCACAACTAATGTAATAGTTAGTATAACTTTTATTGGTGTTATATTTACTACTAATTTCTAACATACCGTAACTATCAATATATCCTATTTTAACATCACTTGTTGTTAATTTAACCCCGTGTATAAGTTAGTAAAACATTAATAGAGTGTTGATACATAATAACCCAACTAACATCAAACTGGTGTTGCATTAACACCAATTGGACCTAAGCTGGAAAACGACGTGCGAATGTGTATAACATTGGCAACACTTGGTGTTGAATCTACTTCAGTTTTTTAAGTGTGTAGCATTATAAATAATAATAATAATAATATAAGGTAGGTTAACAAAAATTTAATCTTTATTACTTATAGCTCTATAGATATTCCATTATTTTATATATTTTTATTATATTCAATATATTTCAATACAGATACAATATAATGAATGATTAGTAAAACAAAAATAGCTCCAATTTAACAAGCATAATATACACCTGTATCAATAAATTAAAATTAATATTTTAGTAACTTAATACGAAATATAATGTTTTTAGAATTATGTGGACTATTGTCTGTTTTGCTGTGGACAATAGTGTTGATGTTGTACCTGATACATGGTATCACAAAGGTGCATGTGCATGGCCCAAAAAAAAATCCAATCTAAAAAAATTTTTAGAAGGACGTTTTCAACCAAACAGAGAAGATTTTGACTATTATGACGCCCGTCCTCTACAACAAAATATACGTATGTTTTGATTTTTAATAAGTACAGCAATAATAAATATAATAATAATATACCAAGGTATATTATATTATTAGCTAATAATATACCTAGGTAATAGAGATAATTTGTATTTCAATATATTTTATACCTATTTAAAATTATACTACTAGAGAGTTTCCATCAAGCTCGTTTAAAATCTTTAAAAGCGCAAGATACGTCTGAGCTTTCCTCCAATGAAGACGACAAGGAAACTAGGAAAAAAAGGAAAAAAGTATATTATTCATCTCAAGAATTCAGCAGCGATCGAGGCATCGATTATACATCTGATGTTTTATATCCTCCAATATTAGAAGAAATTGAAGGTAAGGGAAAATATACAATTATAAAGTTGTATACTATATTATGTTACCTACCACTGTAGTCATATAGAAATTTCATTTATTAATACACAATTTGAGTACATACATTTAATTTGGTGTGTATATTATATTAGTTGTCAATTAGTTAAAGAAAAATTATAATCATATAAGCTAATCTTACCTATTTACTATTTGTGATATTATTATAATTTTATTAATATATGTTTCAGGAACAACAGTAGATAATTTGATATCCGATTATAATTCTTTTGAAGGGCACAAAGATATAATTTTTGGTTCAAATTTATCACAAGTGCAAAGCACATCAAATTCACAAGATATACAAACAATTACAGAGAGTGTTAGACCGCATTCAGATATTCAAAATGAAACAAAATCTACGTCAAAAAGAAATCTATTTGATACATCCATTAATTCTGAATCTTCTGAAGCTTCTGTTAACGATAGTTTTTTAGATTCAGAAAAGAAGCTACGTACTCCAACTTTGATTCGACAAGTAATAACTCCAACTAGTTCTGGTGATAATAGAGATGGTGGTAAGATAGAAATTGTGTACCATGATATATTTTGTATGATTAATATAAGTAATATTTGTGTGTTTTATATAGGAAATATAGCTTTTCAAAAATCCATAAATAGAAATATTATTGTTATGAAACACGATTTGAAAAATATACAAGAAAATATTGATATTTGTTTGCAGTACAACAACAAATATTAGATAAATTAAATAATATCCAATCAGAAACATTACATTTTGATGGTTTTGATAATACTGATGATTTGATGCGTATTAATGATGATGCTGATTTAGATACTATGGAAGATAAACTTACCAATGAACAAAAATTCAGAAGCAAAGTTAATTTTATATTTTGTATCCATTAAATGTTTGTCATTTGTATTATATATTGGTTATGGATTCTATTAATTATCATCCATTGTTATGTAGTATTATGTATTTTCACACAAACTAAAATTATATTATATTATTCAATCAATTATTAATTTTTTTTTGATGGGTTCATTATTATTTATTATGTATGTTCTAATAAATAAACAGCATAAAAAATATATATATATTTGTTTTGTTATTTGAAAATAGGATTTGATTATTGTCTATAATATGTATAATATTTTATTTGTGTACAAATAAAATATATGCCTGATTCAAATTTTATTATTAGTAATATTGCTTCTATTTCGTTTAGGTAATATTCTCTGAAAATATATAAAAATTATTGGTGGTCATTTTATTTATTATTTATCATCATATTCTAATAATATTGTTGGTATTTCGTTTTGGAAATATTCTCTTTAAAATATAATACAAATATTAGTGTTCATTTATTTTAATAATATTGTTGGTATTTCGTTTTGGCAAGATTTCCATAAAAAGCTTTTAACAATATTTGAAAGCAAACGTTTTAAAAACATTTTTCTTCCTGCCAAAAAGTGATGTGACAATATTTTGAAATATTGAATATATGATTACAATATTTTGTGAATATTCAATCAAATATTTACATACATTTGAAAATGTTTTGAAAATATTTCAAAAACATTAATTTGCTGTGTGGGATATTATTATTTAAACTTTTGTTAATCTCAAATTTTTTATATTGTTTTATTTTTTACTATGTAATTGTCAAGCTATCATAGTTTATACTAGTGGCTTTTAAAATAAAATAAAAAAAAAAAATTTTGTCTATCTATTTTTTTATTGTGAATTATTTTGAGTCAAACGGTTTTTTCAGGGTTTTTTTTAGTGTGCAGTGAGAAAAGTTTTAAGATTAAAAATTGTTTTTATTCATTATTATACTATTTTTTTATTTTTTAAAACAAAAATAAATTATCTACCGCCTTTAAGCTATTTTGGTGGTGATAGCGAGTTATATAATATAAAATGAAAAGTTTAATTATACATAAGAAAAACGGATAAGAACTGAATTACATATCTTATATTATCAATTATATGCAATTTTTTATTTGTTGGCATATGGCTGCTGGCTTCAATATTATACTACAGTTGGGTATCTAGTTGTTTTATATATCTATGATCTCATGTATACCCAGCAATACAGTATATAAAATATGTTCCATTTTACAAACGCTGAAATTGGCAACAATTCCGTTTCTTTTTATGTTTCTTGTTCTTTGGCACAAGTGTCGTTCTGAACTGATGTTAATACAATATCCATTTGAGCCAACAACATTTTCAAATCCATATTTGTTCTCAAAAACTTCATCAACTCGTCCATTTGTTCTTTCGATGCTGCCATATTTCTTTATACCATAAAACTGAAACCAAAATGTACTTAATTACTATTTTTACAGTGTATGTCAGATTAAAATAAACAATGTGATTAAAACTAATTAGCTATTTGTAGTGATTAAAATTTAGAGAGCAATATTCCACTCCAACACAATCATAAAATAAGTAATAACATTTCAATAAAGAAGAGTATTGACTAGTGAGTACTGTTATTGATTATTGTTAATAAACTTGGTATATTTACAATCTACTCTACAACATAGCTATATATTATTGCTAATTATATTTAAAATACTTACGTAGTGACGTCTATTATGAAATAATTATTGAATTCACCAAAAAAACTCGCAAACCACAGTAACAGTATATTTGAATAAAAGACAAAATATGTTATCAAGATCAACAATGCCCATATCATCCTTCCAAATGGAAAGAAAATGGCGGCTGTCTTTACCTGTTTTTAAAGAGCTCTACTTTCAGTTGGTCTCCCTGCTTGTACTCTTTTTGAACCTAAAGTCAATCCTACTTTTCTTCTAGCAATTGAAGTCGGTTGGACTCCAATTTGTCGACCTCTCTTTTTGTTATTCACCTGAGCCAAAAATGAAAATGCTTCAGATGAACTCGTTATCGCCGATAATTTTGTCGTCAGGGAACTCATTATTTTATGAGTGTACAAAGTATTTGATTCTGATGCTAAAGTGGCTATTCTATTTAAATTATCCTTGAGGTTTTGGTTATTTCCAATATTTTAATACTATTATTTTCATCGACAGATGCATTATCTAAGTTTAATCTTAATGTATTAGAATTTTCGGATACAACCATACCCTCATCAAAGTTGTCTTGTGCCTCAGTTTCATTACTTAATTTGTCATAATTTGCGTCCAATTTATTCATATTTTGAAAAAATGTTTCATCAACATTGCCAATCACTAATTTGGCCAACACAACTCTATCATCAAAATTTAGATTCGGTGAATTTTGTAATTTTATTTTATCATCTTGCAAAAATACAGCGCATTGATGTTTGCAAAATTTTCCTCCTCTTCCAGCTGGTCAATCACATGTCTCATTCTCAATGTCTACTGAATAAAACATATTTTCGTCTATAGATGACGATACATAATATAAATGTTCATTTTCTTTTTTAACAATGAACCCTTTGGACAATTGGCAAAATTTTTGGAAGTGGAATTCTGGTTTACTTACCCGCACATTTGCATATTTTAATAATCTCCACCTATGGTAATCTTCCAAAGTATTTCCAATAAAATCAACCAGCGCCGCTGCATTAAAAGCCTTACACCTTTCAAGAACTATGTCTTTAAATACACGTATTGATGATTCAACAATGTTGTTGGTGTGTGTCCTCTAGTTCGAAGTGTAGACCTATACGCAATACACCATTCTTTTTTACGATTTAAAAGCGACGCACAATGGTTTTGAAATCTTGGATATTTTGCTGAAATTGAATCTGTTTTCATTAATATGTCTACTATTTCTACTAAATTTTCTTCATAATCTGCATAAGCAACACTGCGGAAAAGTTTCATCAAATGTTTTCGATCTTGATTAACGATTTCATGTTTAGAGTCCCATAACCAACGCCACATAGCCTGAAGAACGTGAAAAATGCACAGAAGTAAATTTGAGTGAAGAAAAACTGATTTTAATGCATTTCTTTCGGCAGAGCTATCATCAGTCATTATAACAAGGGGTTCTCCTCTTCCTCCGAATGCAGTAGGTCCTAATACTGACTTTAACTGTTCAAAACCAAGTGTATAATTGTCTTGCGTTTGTAACTGATGTATAATACAACCAAGAGGAATACCGCCAGATTTTGTAGAGCCAAAAACAAATGTCACGCACGAACCACTTTGGTCGCAAGATCCACTTCTATCAATAAATATTATTTCACCCGAACTTTTTTCTTGATTAGCTCTTTTCATAATTGGCATTACTACAGTCACGATAAAAGGATTCTCACTCACCATAACATTTTTACCATTGTCATCAAATAACTTTTTTTTTGACCTTAGAACATCTGCCATGGATTCTACAGCACGTGTACCAAAATGTTCATTCCTATAGTTACAAACACGAAATAACATTTTAGAAAAAATCATATTATATGTGTATATATTATACTATATGAATTCTTATAATTTTTAAATCACTATAAGACTAATACTTATGAAGAACTTAGTATTAATAAATGTATTGTAATATGTAATGTATGTGTATTTATAAATATGTATTTTAATTTTTAAAAAATACACACAAAAATATAGTTACAAAAAATATATTTATTTCAAGAAATACATCAGTGATTAGCTAATTGTCATAAAATATGTATAACTGAGATTAAAAATTAAAAATTATTTATTTATATACGCTTTAACTTATAAGTGTAACGTGCCACGTACAATCAGTTGAATGATGTCGAATCGGAAAGGTTTTGTGAAATAAATGAAACTCTCGAAATTATTCTAAGTGTTTTTATTTAAAAATTATTCTAAGTCCAATTAATTAATTAATTAAACTTGTGAAAAATATTCTAAGTCCAGGAGACATAAAATATTAAACTGGGTGACGTGAAGGTGCTTGCTCTAACTCTGGTGGATCACGTCTGAATTGTGCCTAATCTGGGCCCCCTTATATATCGTCCAGGGACTCCCGCGGTACCTTCAGGTCCCTGTTGGTCATCTGCACCTGCATCCGCTTCTACCCACGCTTTGCGTTATCTGAACGATGTCGTGCGTCAATAATATAAATTATGTGCTTGTAATATTCTACCGGGTAAGTGATTACGCACCTAGTATATTCTACCAGGTGGCACCTGGATTATTTGTCATTATTTTCCTGTGGGTAGAAAGCATACAGGCGATGATACTTTCGATTGGTTGTTACCATTTGTTTTTAGATATTAATTTATTATACTCGATCATTACTTGTTTGACTGCTACCCCCTAGCATGACTATATGGGTGTTGTTTGTTATGCCCCTAGTGTTGTGGTTATTATCGGCTACAGTATGTAGTAATTTATGTATTATATTTAATATAAGTATCAGAGCACGTTGCATAAGATACCTTGTATTATTTCTTATTTCTTGTGTAACTTAAAAACAAAAAATACTTAGAAAAATTTGTTGAAAACCTAACTCTATAGATAATATTATAATAACAAAAATGTTTACCTCCAAGTATCATACATCATGTAAACTTGTCTTTCAGTAGGATTACATTGAGCATTCGCTAATATTTTAACAACATCCATACTTTCTTCAGCTGATATCAATTGTACCTCGTGCAATTGCTTTGCTCCTGCTGGCGTCATTCCTATACATTATTATACCTTTGTATAGTTTTATATTGAATTTATCAATGATAATAACTAGGGCTGTGAATTTAATAATTTAAAAAACCTTAAAAAAATATGCAATAAAATATGTGTTTAAAATGCAAAAAATACAATATAAAATACCAAAAATTATAGTATAAAATGCACTTAAAATAGTTTTTAATTTTTATATTTATATTGATATTATAAGATATAATATTATACAATAGTACATTACATTTTACATGCATAAAAATGTGTTTCTTGTTGATTAAATTTAAGTTTCACGTAAAACATTTTTTTAAATTGTATAAAACAAAAAAAAAAGTTTTCAAATACATTAATTGTCGGAATTAAATTAAAAATACCGGAAAATGAATTAAAAGAGGAAAATATGACCAAAAAATGCAAAATAAAAGTTTCATAAATCAATTCGTTGTTTCATAATTCAAATTATGTACTTACAAAGGTACATTTCACAATCACCAAAAAAAAAAATGCACTTTCTTAAAATTCACAGCCCTAATAATAAGATAATATGCTATATTATTACCTTCTGAAAAGTATTGTTTAAAATAATTTTGAACACTTTTTGAAACACGAAGGAAACTATATGCCTCAGCAACATGAATTCTGTAAGAATGTTCGAAAGTTATCTAATAAAAGAAATTAAATATTATGTATAAAAGATTTGAATTTTTCATACAAACAAGATTTCTAGTTATGAATCAAAAATAAATTTATAATAATAAATAATAAAAATAATATATAATTTTTATTTTAAAGAATCCAACATATTTAAACATTTTTAAACTTTTTTTTTTTATTATTGAAATTTAGCAATATTTTCTTTATATTTTATTAATTGTTATGGATTACGTGCGTAGGTACTTACATGGACTTTAGAATTCAATCCTTTTTTCATATGAGTATCTCTTAAAGTTTTTTCGTCTTCTTTCGAATAAGTATATCAATATTAGCTGTACAATTTTTATTTCGCACTCGTGTTGTTGCATTGGATTCTGCATGTATAGATTTATTCTTGACGGAATGTTGATAGACATATTCCTTACGGCAGGGGTGGCCAACCGGTCGATCGCGATCGACTGGTCGATCGCGAGATGAATTCAAGTCGATCGCGACACCCTTTCGCATTTTCTTAAATTTTTGAACAATTTGTGGATTTTTGTATATCCCACGAATATAAATATTAGATTTAGAAAAACGGCAATAAATAACTATGAAAAACAAGATTATACACTGATATCTATTAACTATCGTATAATTGCTGTAGGATGGATAGCCTGCATTACTTCCTATTAATGACCTTTATCGCGTTCGTATAAACTGATAAATCGAACCAGTCTGCAATGACAGTTACAATAAATATAATAAATATATATATATATATATACCTAGTATAAATTAATATTATCTTATTCTAGTATTGCGCTTCAAGTTATAACACATTTTAGTGTAATTCTACGATCAGTTGTTCGTAGTATCGCATTCGTGACTCGTGTATCGTGTGTGTGAATTGTATTTATCAAGTGCGCACATAGAATTATTTTCTAATACTATCATATCAACATGAGCAAAAGAGCCAAAACATATCACTTTAACGAAAAGTGGGAAATAGACTACTTCTTTACTATGGTGAGTGAAAAATGTTGTTGTTTAATTTGCAATACTTCTGTTGCAATGCAAAAAAAAAAAGGAAATTTAGAGAGGCATTTCAACACAATGCATGGCAAGTACGAAAATGATTATCCGCTTAATTCCACCGAGAGAAAGCAAAAATTGTATGAACTGAAATGTGGCCTAATTGCTCAGCGCAACATATTTTTAAAACCACAAAATCAATCAAGATCTGCAACTATCGCTTCCTTTATTGTAAGTCATAAAATAGCGGTAAAATGTAAGCCTTTTTCAGACGGTGAATTCATAAAAAGTGTCTTGGAAGAAATAGTAGATCCTTTGTTTGAAAATTTCAAGAATAAGGTAGAAATAAAAAAAGCAATCCTTGATTTACAACTATCTCGAAACACTGTAATGCGACGAATTGAAAAATCGAGCCAAAACGTAACAGAGCAGTTACAAATCGATATTGATCGGTGTGTTACATTTTCATTACAAATTGATGAAAGCACTGACGTATCTGACACAGCTCAACTAATTGTTTTTATAAGAATGATAATGAATGATATTACATCAAAAGAGGAATTACTTTGCATGATTTCGTTAAAAGGAAGAACCAGAGGTCTTGATATTTTTAACAGTTTTAAGGAGAGGGTCAGTTTGATGAAATTGCCACTTTTCAAATTGGTGTCAATAACTTCCGACGGAGCAGCAGCAATGACAGGACGCAATAACGGGTTCATTGCTTTATGTAAACAAGATGATGATTTTCCTGACTTTCTGAGCTACCATTGTATTATTCATCAGCAAGTTTTAGCCAGTAAGAGGCTCAATACAAAAGAAGTGATGGATACGACCTTCAAAATAGTAAATTCTATCCGAGGAAAACCTTTTCAAAGACGTCTATTTAAAATGCAAAATGAAACCAAGGAAGTAGATTTAATTTTGCACACGGATGTAAGATGGCTAAGTAGAAGTAGATTTCTTCAAAGATTTCGTGATTTATTGGATGATATTGTTCAATTTTTGGAAGATAGAGGTGATAGTTTTCCTCAAATGCGTGATGTTAATTGGCTTTGTGATTTAGCGTTTTTAGCAGACTTCACTGGACATTTAAGTGATTTAAATTTGAAGTTACAAGGAAAAAACATAATAATCATTGATTTAATAAGCTGTATTTCGGCATTCAAGGCAAATGCATTGATTCTTATTAGAGATCTTGAGAAAAAAAATTTACATCGATTTTCAAACTTAGAAGACCATACTCGAAAATATCCCAACGTTGTTTTCGATTCGAAAAAGTATGTGATAGAAATCAAAACCGTTATTGATGATTTTGATGTAAGATTCAATGATTTCAAGAAACTTGAAGATGTGATCTCATTTATCAGTTTTCCATTTAAAGAGGACTTAAATACCCAGATGGCTGCAAAAAAAGCAGCACAGTTGTTTCAAATTAACGAAGTATCTCTTGAGGATGAGATGATCAATATGCGATGCAACGTCTACTTAAAAGCTAGATCGTCAGAAAATAACTTTTGGCACTTGGTGAGCAAGGAAGAATTTTCCAATTTAAGACAATGTGCTGAGTCAGTATATTCCTGCTTTGGGTCGACGTATCTATGTGAATCGGCCTTTTCATACTTGCTTCAAACCAAAAGTAAGGCCCGATCACGTTTGACTGATATGCATTCTGAAGATAGCTTGAGATTAGCATTGTCATCATACACCCCAGAGTTTGTGAAATTATCAAATCAAATGCAAGCACAAACATCTCATTGAATGATTAAATAAACATAATAATAGTAGTAATAATAAAAGTAGTAGTATAGTTATAGCAGTAAATAGTAATAAGTTAAAAATAATAATTTGTAATCAAATATATTAAAATACGTGTAGTGTTATAGTGTTAAACTGTGAATTTATATTGTAATATAATAAGTGTAACACGCCTGTACATATAATATATTTTTTGTTTATTGACAATCTTTTTTTTTTTTTTTGGTCGATCGCGACCACTTAGAAAAACTCGGAGATCGATCGCAGGTCTATCAAAGTTGGCCATCCCTGCCTTACGGTATTCAAATTTTTTATAATTTGGATAAGTTTTGTATACTATCCAATTTGTTTTCGTGTGTTGTCACAATTAGCACTGTACGAATTATTATCGTCGGGATCAATTTTTGTTTTTAAAACTACTTTAAAGCTTTCATTGCTAGAGAATTCAATATTTTCAATAAAAGCACTTTCATCGATTGCACTAAAAACTGATTTTATGTACTCCAATTTAAATATTACAAACTATAACTTATATAACATCCAACAGTGTAAATGACAAAAATGTTACAATATGTGAAATATAACACGGCACACTGGACACTGTCTTCGATTAAAAAAGATAATTGTATAGCCACTTAAAGATAGCTTGGATGGGAAAAGCTTATCGATAAGACTGACAATATACCTACCTACTTTATATGTTGGAAATTAGTATCATTTAAATCTAAAAATACAAAAAGAAATCTAGCTAGCAATATTGACGATAATAAATTGCACTGACTTACTAACATAAAAATGTAAATAAATAACAATATTGTACTATTTAATGTATTATTATGTAATTGACTAGTCATAAAGGTATAGTATAAATTTCTTCATTTTTTTTTTAAATTGGCTTAATCCAAATTATATGGAACATTAATTAATGTGTTAGTTGAATTATTTATTATACTTTTTTGTTTTTATAATAGCATTATACATTTATACTATTTAATTTTAAAAATACTAAGTTAGGTACGAAAAAAAATATACTAACGACATAATATATTGTATTAGTAACTACTTTTATATAATTATGGTATGTGTGTTGTGAATATATTTTATATGTACTAATTACTGTATGTACAAGTCTAATATTTTAAGATGAATATAGCATATGTATATTTATATATATATATATATACATATATATATATCTTGTAACGAATACGACATACTAATACTGACGACGCGCCGCCCAACAACAAATAATAAAACCAAAAGGCCCCAGAACTAGTATCCGCCGCCGATAGAGCGCGGTAATACACCTTCCATGTTTGCGGCCCAATACCGAACGCGTTGCCCAGCTAATAAAATAACCTTTCCGCGACACACAAACCCGGAGGACAGAGACTATATAAGGGACCTCCGCAATCACCACGAACGAACAGTGCGCTTTTGCCAACTAGTCAGATTAGTGACTGGCTAGTGCGAAAGTGTTTCTCGGCCACCTTCGGGAAGGCTAGAACCACGGACGCACTCGGCCTACGCTAATCGGACCGTTTCCCATACAACCACCGCCGTCGATAGGACCGTCGCCGTTTTCGGCTACCCGTACCGTCGAGAAGGCTAGAACGTGCCAGCTGCAGTCATCCGTAGGACCGCCGCCGTTCTCGGCTACCCGTACCGTCGGGAAGGCTAGAACGTGCCTACACGCCGCCGTCAATAGGACCGCCGCCGTTCTCGGCTACCCGTGCCGTCGGGAAGGCTAGAACGTGCCTAACACTACCGTCAAAATAAAATCGCCACCAATCTCGGCTATCCGTACACGCGAATATTAAACGGGCAGAGCGTATGAAATAAACATCGCCGCCGTTGTACTGACCACACACTATCATACACGCCGCCGTTATACATACCTCACATTATCATATACGCCGCCGTTATATTTACCGTACACTATCATACACGCCGCCGTAATAGTCACCGCACACTATCATACACGCCGCCGTTATCTGCGAGACAAATATATTATAACATTGCCGCCGCCGATAACGTAATCGCCACCACTCGTATTATTACGAGATCCCGGTCTCGATTTAATTACGGTGCAATATTATTTTGCCGCGGTAAGCCGATAGGGAAACACGTACGCATTATTCATTTAACTAATAAAACTGTAAGTATTTTAAACATTATAATTGTGAATGGGAAATTGTAAAAATCGCGAAGCCATATTATATTCAACACGTATAATTACCGTATGGTTATACGCAAAATCTCTGTGTTATATATGTTATATATGTAATTTGTAAATGTTCAAAGGAAATTTTGTTAAATAAAAAAATTCTCGTCATAAAACTCTTGATATTATCATTTATATTTGTACGGGAAAAAGGTATCAAAATATCGACCGTTACAATTGGCGCCCAACAAGTTGGACTCGAAATCCACGACTCCGAAAATAAGATTTCGTGCTCTCTAAAATAAAAACATATATTTATTTTATAAATTTTACATAATTACTACATCGTTTAAATATTATAAAAATGCCGCGAAAAAAGAAGAATGAAGACTTAAATGAGGAGTGGGAAAGAAGATTTATAGAAATCGAAACACAAATAAAAGAACAAACAAAAAAAATCGAAAAACAAAAGAAGGAAATTCAAAATATCAAAGAAGAGCATAAAGAAGAAGTTCAAAACTTAAAATTACAGTGGGAAGAAATACATAATAAAAAAATACAAGAAACAGAAGAAAAATACAAATCAGTAATCGAAGAAATGGAGAACCGATATATAACCACATTCAGAAATCTGGGAGACAGCTACCAGCAGAATACTCAGAATAAAAAAGAGGAAGTCTGCAGGGGACCAATAACGGACATTACGAAACCGTTATTTTTTGGCAACCGAAGAGACATGCACCCCATAGATTTTTTAAATAGACTCGATGAATATTTTACATTAAAACAAATTACACATGCGGATGAGAAACTAATTATTGCCGGGGACTGCTTGAAAGCTACGGCGAGCAACTGGTTCTCAACAATAAGGTTTCAAGTAACAAACTTGCAAGAGTTCCAAGACACATTTAAGGATGAATATTGGTCACGGGACATACAGATGCAAACATGGAGCCAATGTCTTAGTGTAAAACAAATACCAAATGATACTAACTATCGAGAACATTTTTCCTACTGGGCAACAAAATTAAGACACCTAGAAGTGCCAAGATTAGCCGAACAAGAAATCGTAAGTAATATTGCCAGTCATTACCCGGGATACCTACGGGCAATACTAATCTCGTTACCAGAGTGTACCATACTAAACGCGATGAAGATATTAAGTACTGAAGAACACCGGCGAACTACGGTTCGGGAGAACAGTAATAGTAGTTATGAAAATCGACAACCCCAAAAACAAGAGAAATATGACGAGGTGGTGATGTAATTACAGAAGCGCCATCTATCCAGCAAATAGTCAACTAAATTATTTTTGGTAGTCAATGGCAACCATTTAAATAAAATAAATGATTTATTTAAAATGTTTTTAAAAATGCATACAAATAGACATACAAACTTAAATCGTTGTCATGGTAAAAAAAGAAATTAAAAATCTTTATTTATAAAAATGGAGACAAAAATGTATAAAAATTCTTCAATTGAGAACAGCTGAACTGAATTATTTTTTAGTTGTATTTGTTATTGTCTGGAGAAAGTTTTTACGAAAAAAAATTTTTAAAAAGTCAACCGAATAAGTAGAAAAAGAGCAAAATCTATTCATTGATGTCTGGGATTTGAACTCGATACCATTGTCTTTATTTACTCTATGGTAGACGTAGACATCTAAACATCAGCTCGATGTACAATCAATATAATCTATGGTTTCTATAGTTATTTTAGTTTGGAAATTTGAAATTTGTTGAGTGAATTTTTTTTTAGTTCACAATAATCTATTTATCTACTATCTTCTATATATATAAAAATAGAGACTAAAATGTATAACATTTCATCAATTGAAAACGACTGGATCGATTTCGCTCATTCTTATTTTGTTTGGGTCGTAATTTCCAGGAGAAGGTTCTTATGTAAGAAAAAGTTAAGAAAATTGCACGGAAAATTAAAAAAAAATACAATGAAAAATAAAAAATACCGATGACTACTATTACTATTATTATTATTATTATTATTATTATTACTATTTTATTTTCGGTAATCATGGTAACAATTTTTTTGTTATTATCAGGGTTCGGGACTTATAGCATTTGCATATCCATCATAAATGATGTAAAACATAGCAGAGTGATATATAAATATGTTTTAAAGTACGGAGAATTCAAATATGAAATTTTATTTTGCATATTTTTGCATATTTTAGAGGTTTTTGCATATTTTTGCATATTTTTTATTTTTTATTATTTTTTTTTTGTTATGTTAACGCATATTTCACGATTTTATACGATTGATGGATAATATTATTGTTCAAAATGTAATAATTAAAATTTTGAACGATTAATTACAAAAAATTGTTTTAAGTGTAGGAATACAATTTAATATGTAGCTATCTGTCACAAAAATGTTGCACATGAACGTGATTTATAAATACTCAATAAATCGAAAACCATGTAGTTATCTGAGATGGTTAATTGGAAAACGTCCGATATGCGTACTTATCTACAGGCTACATTCGTATCGCTCGACAAATGATGAAAATAATCTAATTTATTGTGTGATCGATAAACTGTACTGGTACACCGCAATTATTATTAGTTCGTTATTTGTCGTCGTTAATTCGAGTTCAAGTTCGATTCATAGTGTGCTGTGCGTTTAATTGTTTTTATTTTCACAAAATTTGTTAGGTATAACAATGCCAAAGGAAAAACAATCGGTGTGTGGTCGTTTAAGAAGTTACGTTATAGAATTTGGTCCTGATACTTTTTCCATAGTCGGGAATAATTTATTTTGTAAAATATGTGAAATTCGAATAAGTTCTGAGAAAAAATTTAATGTTAGCCAACATATTAGTACCGATAAACACCAAAAAGCTCTCAAAAGACACAAAGATCAAGAACAGAAAAAAAAACAAACGCTTTTGACCAGTTTGCCGACAAAATCAACATTTAATACTGATTTATGCGAAGCTTTAATGGCGGCAAATATTCCTTTAAATAAACTTAATAATAGTAAATTTCGAGAATTTTTAGAAAAATATACAGGTAAAAATATACCATTTGAATCCACTCTTCGTAAGGGATACGTTGATGATGTGTATAATAAAACTATTGAGAATATTAAAACTGAGATAGGTGAAAATAAAATTTGGGTCTCTATTGATGAGACGTGCGATGTCGAAGGACGTTACATAGCAAACGTCGTTGTAGGTGTTCTCAAGACTGATAGTATTGGCAATATATTTTTACTACACTCGGAACAACTGGATAGAACTAATCATACAACAATTTGCAAACTATTTGAAAAGGCAATGGGAATCTTATGGCCTGGAAGTATCAATTACGACAATGTTCTATTATTTTTAACAGACGCCGCACCATACATGGTAAAGGCCGGATCTGTTTTAAAAAGTTTTTATACCAAAATGGTTCATGCTACATGTGTTGCCCACGGGATTCATCGTGTAGCCGAGGAAATTCGAGGACAATTTAATGAGGTAGATAACTTAATATCAAATGTGAAAAAAATTTTTAGAAAAGCCCCTTCTAGAATTCAATTATTTAAAACTGAAGCACCTGAAATTAAATTACCACCAGAACCTATAATAACTCGTTGGGGAACATGGTTGGATGCCGCAATATACTATTGCGAACATTATGAAACGATTGTTCGCATTTTAAATTTATTAGACGAAAATGACGCCGTTAGTATTAAAAAGGCAAAATTATGTATATCACAACCGAATTTACAAAGCAACTTGGCTTATATCAAATCCAATTTTGAAGTATTAACTGTAGCTATTAAACAACTACAAACACAATATGTTCCATTAACAGATTCGCTAAAAGTTATAGAGGATATTGAATCGAAATTATGTAATTTACATGGACCATATGGAATTGCCGTTTTGAAAAAACTTGATAATGTATTAATTAAAAACCAGGGTTTAAATAGTTTAAAACAAATATCTAAAATAATCACCGGAGGAGAGTCCATGAACCTTAGTTCAATAGCAGAAGATCTAACATGTAATGATCTAGTATTTTTCAAGTATGCTCCCATTACTTCCGTCGACGTGGAACGTTCATTTTCGGCATACAAGTGTATTTTAGCCGATAATAGAAGAGCCTTCCAGTTCGAAAACGTTCGAAAACACCTTATAGTCCAATGCAATCACAAAGGTAAACATTTTATAAACAACAACAAATTTTTAGTAAATTTTTAACTATATTAAATTTATATAAATGCGTATTTTTTCAGAACATTCAAAACTAAATTTTTGAAGATTTTATTTTTATTTATTTTTTTAAATTTATTAATTAATAATTAAACTTAAATGACATTGTTTTTTTATTTATATGAATTAAATCCTTTTTTTAAATAACTTTTCAAATGCTTTTTTTTCATTTTTATTAAATTTTTACCTATATTATATTATTATATAAATGTGTATTTTTTTTTTTTTAGAACATTCAAAACCAAATTTTTAATGTTTTTAAATTTATTAATTTATAATTATACTTGAATTACAATTTTTTTATACTTATATGAAATAAATCCTTTTTTCAATGACTTTTTAAGTGCTATTTTTTTTTTGTTTTAGAGAATATTTTTAAGTTTATTGGGTCATATATAAGCGCATATTTTAGTGCTTTTTAGTGCTATAAGTCCCGAACCCTGGTTATTATTATTTATTTTCCCCATTTTTGTAACATTTTTCACTGATGATTCGCTCCTATTGGTCGCAAGAGAAGGTGCTTATGTAGTACAATTTTAGGAAAATTCACCAGAAAACTTCGGAATCTGGATGTAAAAAAACAACAACTGTCATTGCAGTCCAGCAAGAAAATAAACTATATTAAGGTCACTATTGATTATGATTGAATATAATAATTATAGACCTGTTGTTATATTTTGTTAAAACCATAACAACAAAAATAAGAATTAGCAAAATAAGTCAATGTCTACAGTAAATTTCAAATTCACAGCAATAAACTAACATAACAAGTTATACCAAGTTTTATTGTTTTACCAACAGGCAACAATATAAAAATTACGAGATGGCACATTATTGTATTTTACCCACCGTAGTAAAATAAAAAAATGATATAACTTTGCAACTTAAGTGTTAGAAATTATAAGCTTACGTACACATCTCGCGGGGTCCGCAATCCACCAAGTGTGGATTGCCTACATGATAATATTGATAATATACTGCTCGCATAATCATAAGAGGGTCTCACGGCAACGGCAAGCAGAATGACTATAATATTATGACTTGAGTAACTCACTGACTAATAAACGTAGAGCCTGAACAATGATAGATCGATGCTTACAATTTACACGGTACATTCGTAAAATCGTACCACGAATTTAGTGTGCAATAAGAAAGCATTTTACAAAATTCGCACATTAAAGTGGTGGTTTTACAAGATTTTTGAGAATCAAAACGGTCAATGAAAATGTCTAAGTTTTGAACACCGTTAAACCAAATATTAAATAACAAATTAATCAAAATTCGAATCATATTATATAGAATTGGCATTTTTAACCGGCAACGAAGTGCACGGAGCCAGCTAGTATATATATACATATATGACAACAATATTGTATGGTTCGTAATTTAATGTATTATTATGTAAATATAATTAATATAGGTACAAAAGTATGCTTTTAAATGAATATTTACTAGTGTGCCCTAAATCAGTTAGGGAACGTAGTTAAGACGCGCCCTACGGAGTCTAACCGGATTCGGGCACTAGTGCCCCAGCTCAGTTAGGGTTCGGAAATACGCCACCCGGACGGCCGTTCGTCAATCGTCGAAAACGTTGGGCACATTTGCAGTGTAACTGTGTGAGTGTGTGACAAACCAGTGAAACCCAATGTACTGTTATACTATCATAGTTTTATCATTGATAATGATAATAAATAAATCTATTTATAACATTGACTATTGTTTTTCAATAGGCAATTGCTTGTATTTATCGTCTGCGGCCTGCCACAGTTCCACCTCTGAGCAACGAGAAAAATATAATAATAAAGTTTGATTCGTAAATTTGTTTGTGGTGTTCCGTTAAGTTTTTTATGTTTATTTGAAATAACTATTTGAGTTACTTTGTTTAACAAGTCATAAAATCACTTAAAATGTTTTCAATATTTGAAAAGTATAAATGTAACAAAAAGAAAACCAATTGTGAAGTTAATACAGAAATATTTGCCACTGCCAGCAAGTAAAAATCTATAGTCTTTAAACTAAAATTAAAGTTCCACTGCAATCATATTGAAAAATTGTTTTACACTTTTAAAATTCTTTTCATGTTTATTTTATTTTATTATTAACGCCAAACGGCTTTTTAAATTACAACATAAAAAGTACATAAAAAGTACAATGGTAATACAAAATAGTTAACAACTAGTGAAATAAACTTATAATATATTGACTTAAATAATTAATATAAAGACAGAATAGACAAATTCTATAATAAAAATAAAAGGTTAAGTAAGCCTCCGTAGTTCATATAAGAGCCGCTAAATAAGTTTAATACTCAGAAGAGTTATTTAAATTGTGCATCAATCTCGAAAGTGGGGCATTTCTGGAGAAGTTAGATTTATTGGTAGTTGTATAGAAGGTATTTTGAAGCCTAGTGTTACTAGGAATACGAAAACTAAGTTCTTCCAGAATCCTCGGGGCATCAACTCGGCCTTCGATCAGACGCTGAATAAAAGCGATGCCAAAATTATCACGCCTGGCCGAAAGGGAATCGAGTCTAATTGCTTGACTAACAGGCCTGTAATCGTGTGGTTCATGTGGGATGTTGAGGCAATAACCAGCGAAGCGCATAAAACAGTTTTGAACCCGATCAATTCGACTAATGTCAACAGCGGTATAAGGTGACCATACAACAGAACCATATTCAATAACCGAACGGACTAATGCTTTATAGAGAGCCAAAAGGCAATTAGCAGAACTGAAGTTGACTGAATGACGTCTGATAAATCCTAAAACACGAAAGGATTTACTAATCATAAAATCGATATGAGGGCTGAAATTAAGCGATGGTACAAATAAAATGCCTAGATCCTGTACCTGATTGACACGTTGAATAGATATACCTCCCAGCCTATAATCAAAAGAAAACACTGAGTTAGAGCGATGAAAAGACATTACTTTGCATTTAGAGATGTTAAGGGATAAATTAAAAGTATTGCACCAATTGGTAAATTTATCTAAGGTGTTTTGAAGAGTGAGACAATCATTATTAGTGGTTATCCTCAGAAAAATTTTAGAATCATCGGCAAAAAGTAGAAGACGACAAGAGGAAATGGCTGAGCACATGGTATTGATGAAAATATTAAATAATAGGGGGCCTAAATGACTACCCTGTGGAACTCCGGATGATGCTCGGAAAAAATTGGAAGAATTGCCGAAGAGGCTGACAAATTGTCGACGATCACTGAGGTAGGAACCAAGCCATGATAAGAGTGGTTCACCAATTCCAAGCCTATCGAGGACAAAAAGAAGTGCATTGTGGTCTAGGGAGTCAAACGCCTTAGAAAAGTCTGTATATATCACATCAACCTGATTACCCAAATCAAAGTACGTGTGAAGGTAAGATACAAAGTCAATAAGACTGGTAGCTGTCGAGCGTCCTGGGAAGAATCCGTGTTGGTCAATAGAAATGGTGGTTAAAAGAGGACGCTCGATTCGTTTGAGTACTATGTACTCAAACAACTTACCTAATAGAGGTAAGCCGGAAATTGGTCGGTAGTTGGCAACATCAGCCGGATTCCCAGACTTCAAGATAGGTGTAACTCGACTAATTTTCCACACGGAAGGGAAAACCCCTTATAATAGTGATTGATTAAAAATTAAAGTTACTGGTAAACTTAGAGAGGCACGACAGTGGTAAAGAAGAATGGCAGAGATACCATCAGGCCCGGAACTACGAACATGAGATAGGGAGTTTAATGCTTCATTAACTTCATCTATGGATATGGATAATTTTGAAGGAAGGAAGGAAAATTGCTGGTTAGTAAATTCGTCGGATAAAGCATTGGAAGTAAACAGTGGATCACCATATACAGATGAGAAGTGAGAAGCAAACAAAGAGGCAACTTGATCACTTGAGGCCTTAGACTCACCAAAAAAAACCTCATCAGGTATAGTAGATACTCCTCGTTTACTACGAACAAACTCCCAAAATGATTTAGGATCTACTCCTGCATGTTAAGCAAATAATTTTTATAGAGTCGCTTAGATTCAAACTTACATTGGGCGCGCAGTCTAGAGAATATTAAGTATCGATTTTGACCACCTAGCATTTTATATAGTTTATGTGAATGTTTTTTCTTAAACAGAAGATTTTTTAGATCACTCGATACCCATTTGGGAAAGGTTGAATTTCGAAAGTTACGCCTTGGGACATGTTCACGAATACAGTCAAGCAGAGTTTCCTGCAAGAAATCGGCTGTTTGATCAACCGATCCTACGCCTAAGACGTTATCCCAAACAATGTTCTCTAATCTTTGAATAATCATATCATAGTTCCCATTTTTATAATCGTAATACGTATATTGAGCGTCAAGCATAGAGCGGACAGAAGGAGAGGGGCAAGATATGGACAAGGCAGGGTGGTATACATCACAAGGAACTAAGGTGTCAGCAGCTTGAAGGACTTGAGTGGATTCGTTGCTGGTGAAAATTAAGTGAAGAAGAGAACCAGTATTGTTAAGAATTTGATTCTTTTGAACGAAGTGAAGGAGACTAAATAGATCGCCAACTACACGGACCGTGTTGGTTATAGTACCAGAATAGACAAGACCAGAATCACTAACGGGCCAATTTACATTGGGCAAGTTGTGGTCACCGCATACTAAACCAAGATCAAAATTATTAGAACGTCAGACAACGTCAAGAGCCTCAACATGACTCTCATATACAAAGTGGTTCGCACCAGGAGGTAAATATACTCCTGCTAGAAAGACAGAGAATCCGCTGGGAAGAGTGAGGCGAACAAAAACATGCTCACAAGTGTCACATGGGGTCGTAATTAGGGTTGGTCTTAGTTCTTTCTTAACAGCAATTAATGAACCCCCTCCTCGAGTACAGTTACTTGTGCGTTCATTCCTATCACATCTAAAAATTAAATATCCTTCAAAACCTAATTCAGAATTAGAAATATCATCAGAAAGCCAGGATTCTGTGAGAATATATACATCATAGGATAACAATACAAGGTTAGAGCGGGGATTAAATAGCTTACTACGAAGGCCACGTACATTCTGGTAATAAATATTTAAACAGTGATCATAAATAGGCAAAACATTAAAGTTATTAGACTTTGGGTAGGGTGAAGTTGAATTAGCATTAATATTATTAAAATTAGATATAAATGAGTTAAAGGTAGATTGAGAATAACAAAAATAGGTACAATTAATATTATTTACACAAGAATCATGCAAACAAGAGTTTAAGTCAGGAACTAGTGCGAAGGCTGAGAAGAACTTGGACGATGATTGCTTCCTTCCCTGGGGTTCAAGTTTTTTGGACCGGCTTTGACAACTGAGGGTAAACCATTTACATAGTAGATCGTAAAATCAGAAGATCCACCATCAATTTTGAGTTGTAGATCTGCATGAGCTTTACGTAAAAGTTTCCGTACAAGCGTTGTTTTATCACGTACAATACGAAACCCAGGTTCAGGTAACCCACCATTGCGTAAACGAGAGTAAAAGTTGAATATTAGTTGAGAAGCGTCGGTCTTGGATTGGCAGATAATCTTTAATGGTCTCGGTTTCTTAGCATTACCATTACCTAGGCGAATAAGCTTAGGATCAGTGGGTACTGGTATAGATAATTTTGTAAGATGGTTGCCAAGTGTAAGAAGATCATCCTTAAATCTTAGGGCAGCGGTGTTGGCAGCAGACTCGGGCACTCCATAAGCGATAGCGTTAAATTCAATTTTACTACGTTCTGTGGATTCACGAAAGATTACAGCAGACGAATTATTAGAGAGTACCGGTCGTGATTCAAGATGATCAACGCTTGAACAAAGGACTGAAACATCGGCCCGGAGAGAAAAATTTTCAGCTGCAAGTACTGCTACTTTGGATGAGAGGCCCGAAATACTACTTTTAAGTTCTTTAAATTGCGAAGATTGAGAAGTAGAAAGCGAGGCAATAGCATTCATAATATCAGTAGTAGAAGGTGGTTTCTGGGCCTTCGTAATATCAGTAGTAGAAGGTGGTTTCTGGGCATGTAAACGAGTATTTAAGACCACGGGAGTAGATGATAAAGACATGTTGCGCAAGTCGTGAGTGCCAATGTATTACGGAAAAATTAAATATTAAGAGCTAGAAGATAACTCCTTTTAAACGAATGAACGCAATACAATGCACAGTAATGTAAAAAGTTCGGCTGTTGAACCGAAGATGAAACGAAGTAGGTGGGTAATAGAAAATTAATTAGCCCAGCGTTAAAGTCACCGAAGAACAGCTGATTGGTTTGTTGATAAGGTGATGTTGACAAAACTTGACGAATACAATATGATAAAAACGTACCTGATGTAAACGAGTTCCGGTTAACATTCAGAAATTCGAACCTTCCAAATTCAGTTAATCTGCGAAGATGGAGATTGAAAACAGGTGTAAGCAGAGGTGGCAAAAAGACGAAATGAAAGAACAAAAACTGTAAAAAAGAGGTACAAAAACTTTAAGAAATAAAATGTTTCATTCAGCAAGGTGTTATCACTGTTATTATCACTACTATAATATTCAATGATCAATTTTATATCATAATAGGTACTTCCAGTATAACTTCTGAATCTGAAGATATCGGTATTATGACTGATATGCAAGAAGTAATAGATAAAGATGATAGTACATTTATCAAACATATTAATGTGGATCCAAATGTGTCAGTTACAAGTGATATAGGAGATATTAAAACGGGACCTGCATGCCCTATATTACAAGTCAGTTTTCAATTCTTACTAAAAAAAGTTTTCAAACTAACAGAGCTGCTACCAAGTTACTTTTTGTCACTTTTTTTGCATTCTCATGAAATAGTCAGTTATTGTCACTATTTTGTGTAACAATAGGTATATGTGTTGTTTTTATCTAGATATTCAAATTAACAAAATTGAATACAAAAGAGTCTATAAAAATATCATCAAAAGTCCAAAATAGATTGATTGATTAATAACTGACTAATTAATAATTGTTATTTTAATTTGAAAGTGGGTACTTTATAATTAAGTTTGTAAACATAAACATTAACATTTTTTGTTAAAATATAAATAATGTTTCTTTTATTATTAATTGTAAGTCAATTAAATAACTATGTTATGAATTAGGTCAAGGAAGACTGATTTAAATTTAAATTATATTACATTAATTAATGAATATAATGTAACTTGATTCATATTTAGGTACCTAACTTGTAATCAAAGTAATAATATAGTAAAGTTGAACATAACATTTTAATTTATTTTAATCATTCAATTTTAAATCTGGTTAACATTTAATTAAAAGTGACAATATGATATTTTGTGAAAAAAATCAAGTCACTTTTCTCACTTTTTTAGATTTAAGTAACGGTAGTAGCCCTGAACTAAACAAATTCAAAATGTTTAACAAGGTTTAACAAAATGTTTTAGGTATATTCCAAAACCAAATTTGGTATTCAAAACAGGTCTTTTTCAAGCAAACTGTATTCTAATTATGATTGGCTTGAATATAGTGTGAGGAAAGATTTGGTATTTTGTTATTTTTGTCGAATATTTGGTTTGAGAAATTATAATGAAGACACTGACACTTTCACTACTAAGGGGTTTCAAAATTGGAGAAAAGTAAGTTACCTACTATTTTAACCAGTTACCTACAAAAATGCATTCATAGCTAAAGAATGCCTAGTAGTTATTATTACCTATATTCTATTTTGATAATATTTATACATGAAATTCGTCAATCAATACTGTATTATTGTGTAAATAATAATTTGACATTACTTTTTATGGACAATTAGATTAGAGAGAAGTGTAACTCACATTCTTCTTCAAAACAACACTTAATCAACAAGAAAAAGTATGCTTCTTATTTGTCAAGTAAATCCAAAGGTAGTGTAGTCTCTAAGCTATCAGAAGGACATCAAAAAGAAGTAAATGAAAATCGAGAATACTTAACAAAACTAATTAAAATTTTGTTATATTTGAGCCGCCAAGGAATCCCACTTCGAGGCCACTTTGAAGATAAAGACTCTCTGAACCAAGGTAGCTACCAAGTGCTTAAAATAAGCAAATATTTTTTTGAAAAACTTATAGCAAATATGACATTTTTACAGGAAATTTCAAAGAGGCTTGTCATTTACTAAAAAAATTTGATCAACAATTTGCCAAAAAATTTAACTGTACAACTAATTATTCAAGTTGGTCAATTCAAAACCAAATTTTAAGTATTTGTGCTCAAATGGTTAGAGACAAAATAATTTTAGAAGTACAGACAAATTGATTTTTCGCTTTAATGTGTGATGAAGCTAGGTAATTGGTTTAAATATATTATATACAACTCATAAATACCAAATAACAGTATTTAATTGTAAAAATATCAAGTGGTAAATTAATATAGTTTGTTATCTTATTTAGGAGTTTCAAAGGTGAGCAAATGTCTGTGTGTTTAAGGTATGCTAAAGATTTCGATATACACGAACGGTTTTTGGGATTCTTAGAAGTTTCTAAAGGTCATAACGCAGACTTTCTCGCTACAATGATTTTGAATTTTCTACAACAATCTAAGATTGGAGATTCCCATGTCATTGCCCAATCACATGATGTGTTATGTCCGGCCATTTGGGGGGCGTGCAAACAAAAATTAAAAATAAATTCCCTACATCAATTTATACACATTGCATGGCACATAGATTAAACTTAGTTGTTGTAGACATGTGTAAAAATATCAAAGTAGGTACCTATTTAATCGTATTATGTCATTAAAAAGCTATGATTTTAAAATTAACAATTATCATTTTATAAATTTAATTAGGACGCAAGAAATTTATTTAACATATTAGAATCTAATGTTCATTTTGCATTTCTTTCAAAGAATCAGAAGTTGCAAGAAGTTCAAAAAGAGTTAGGCATGAAAAATAAAATCATGATCCATATGTCAGATACACGTTGGGTATGTAGATATAAAAACTGTGACGCTGTCATTAAAAATTTTGCTGCTATTTTACAAATATTACATGGAGAGATTGAAGAAAACTCAGATACAAATGTTAGCCAAGTTATTGGTAATTAATAATATAAATGGCTCTATCTCATTAATTTAATTAGCATAAACCTAATGTAATAACTAAACAATTATATGATATTAAATATTTATTCTGATCATCAAATTTTAATATACCTATTTTTAAATTTCGGGTATTTATTCTTCTATAACCAAAGGGTCTTTTGTAGTTAATTTATTTATTTTTCATGAAGTATTGTGCATTGTTAATATACTCAGTAATAAGTTACAACAAAAGACTGCAACATTGGGGAAAGCTGTTGGTATTATTAAGGCCGTTATAGATACTTTTGAAAAAAAACGATGTGATGGTAAATTTTCTGTTTTATGGACTAATATAAAAGGATTTGCAGATAAACACGATATTTCATTGGAAGTGCCTTCAAGAAGTTGTAAGTTATCAATATAAGTTTAAGTGTAAATTAATATATGAATCATTATTAAAACTATATTTTATGATATTTTATGCTTCTTTTGTAATGACTAATTCTAGATTCTAAACGAAATAGAAGAGAACCAAACTACTTAACAGATTTTAATGTTACTACAACAACTGCTGCTGAAGTTGAGAATGTAGAAAACTCAATTGAATGTTATTGGAGAAATCATATATATTTTGTAATACTGGATACAGTACTTAACAATTTAAAAACACGCTTTTCAGAAGAAAGTATGAAAATGGCTTCTGCTGTTGATAATTTTTTCTCACTAGATTTTGAAGAAAGTCAATATTTTATTAACCACTATACGGTAACTATAAAATTATTAAATATTCACATGAGTCATTATCATATTTGATCATATTTAAATATTACCTATTACACGTGTGTGTGATTTCAGGATTTATTAAATATTGAGATTAAATCATTAATGGCTGAAATGATTGTAGCTCAAAACTCTTTGAAAACATTAAACCAACAATTTGATATAGAAGATTTAAAGAAATCAGTTGAAAAACATGTGTATCCAAATATATATAAATTATTACAAGTACCTAATACTGTTAAATATTATTTTATATGTTTGTTCCATTATGGCTTTATGATAATGTAGACAATTTAATAATTTAATGTATTATAGGTTGCTTTGACACTTCCAATTAATTCAGCTACTTGTGAACGATCATTTTCGGCCTTGAGAAAAATAAAAACTTGGCTGAGGGTATCAATGAGTCAAGAGAGACTGACAGATTTGTCTATATTGTATATAGAAAAGGACTTAACAAATAAAATTGATATAAAAGAAGTGATACGTATTTTTGCTCAAACGGAAAGAAGAATAATATTAGAGTGAACTAATTTTAAGCAAAAATATCAATTCATTTATATCAATAGGTACTCAATTTTATAAAAATAAATGTTCTTGTATAATATAATAGTTATTGCGCTTATTAATTAACTTTTAATTAAATAATAATATATTTATCTTACATGTTCTTACGCTGTACTTAGTTAATATTAAATTTGTAATTATTGAATGGGTATTGTACAGGTTGCAGCCGTTGCAGGTATCCATTACCATAAGATAACATAAAAAGATAGTAGGGGGGCTTCAGCACCCCCAGTTTTTTCATTGAAATTGCGCCCCTGATTGTCATAATTACAGGTAGTTTTTTTTTTCAGTGTATATTTATATACTTTATAGATATTGTGAGTTTTAAGTTTATTATATAATACATTCTTTATTTTATATATTATATATATATATTTTATATATTCGGTAAACAATATAAATACGATGTCAAAATAATGTTGGATTTCACTATCATCGTCATCTTCAATAATTCAATATATATTTATAAACACACTTAGACACCACTGTTGTACCTTTGTTATAGGAGACCGGACTTACATACTAAAAACTACTCATAAGTCATAGAGTGACTTGATAATAATAAGGCATATATCAATAAGCACTCTACTAAAAACTATTGTAGTGATTTTACTATTTTATATATTATAATTTATAATTATAATTTTATCTAAATTTACATATTGTCTGATTGCGTTATCGCTGTGCATCGAGCCGACCACGACAACAACCACTTATAATTTTTAATTTTTAATAATTTTATTTATAGATTGATGTATCGTTATCGGTGTACGTCAATCACGACGACAATCCCGACTAAAAACATTTTTTATATAATATCATTTGTTGACGCCGAAATATCACGAGCGTCAACATTAAAAAATAACTTAATATAGTATAATAAAATAATTAGCGTTAGTGTTATGCAATAAAAATTATAATCATATTATCATATCGTATTATGATATACGAAAGTAACGCACGGAGATGGTGGACACCGCAACGGTCTCACACACACCCACATACACACGCGCATATTATATGCACAGGCAGGCAATATATGGCTTCACCTGCCTCGTTAATAAAATATTATTTCGTTTTCATTATAATTATTATGTTATTATATGCAATTCAGTATAAATCCAATGTCCAAACGGGGAGATCGGCACGCCGTCCTTCTAACGAAATTATTATTGTGTGTAAAAAGTGAATTTTATAATTTTAAATACCTACTTTTCTATTGTTAATATTATTATAAGCTCTGCCTTATAGCGAGCTATAATAGTTATCTATATTATATTTAGTTATTGTATATTATTATTATTGGTATTATAATCTCTGCCATATAGCCAGTTATAGTAAAATTATATTTGTTATATTATACTAAATTATGGCTCATGTATAGCCGCTTGTCCATACAATTGTATTTTTGTGTATTATAGTCAATTGGTAGCGGCTGGCCAGCGGTGCACCAACTCATATTGTAAGTTATTATTATTATTATTTTTACGTGTTGGCCAGAAGGGCCGTTGTTGCGTGCCAGTATCAGATTTGAATCATCATGACGCATTTTAATGGAATTTAATTGTATCTGCAAACTTGAAGCGGTTGTCGTATCTTCAAAAGCATCCGATAAATAACTCTTAATGTATACCCTTTTATTAACATTTTTATATTTTATCATTTCTAATGCTCTACCGGATAACCTATATATAAACTTATATATTTAACTAAAGTCGGTGCGCATTTTTCTTCAACCAAATTTACTGCCATATCACATGCATTTATGAACGGATAGATATCGTCTTCTCCCGTACACATAGGTATAAGCTTAAATGCTTCCTCTAATTTTATGGTAACCATTTTCTTTACACGCGGTTTTCTCCCGAACGTTAACTCAGTATGTTCAAAATCGTCCGTAACCTTGCTACGTGTAACCTTTTTATTGTCTAAACTTAAACTTCTCTCCAAACTGTGTTTTATTTTCGCGCTCTGGCGTTCACTTGGGTTTCTAAATAGACTAGGGCGTTCTTTCGGGCTTCCAATAGGGTTAGGGCTTTTACTAGGGCTAGGGCTTCTACTAGGGCTTCCCAAATTAATCAACTGTTGGGTTTTATTTAATACTTCTAAACTCAAATCTGGAGTTTCTAAAGACGTCTTATTCGATGGATTAGCTACTTCCAAAGGAGATGTACCTATGTTCTCCATAAATTGCTTTCACACTCATTTGATACGTTTTACAATCAACTATAATAATATAACTCAATAATAATCTCAATAATATATGCCCTTTAATAATTCTCAATAATTTAACAATATGCCCTCAATAATAATTCTCAATAATAATCTCAATAATTCAACAATATGCCCTCAAAAATAATTCTCAATAATTCACAATATGCCCTCAAAATAATTCTCAATAATAATCTCAATAATTCATAATATGCCCTCAATAATAATTCTCAATAATAATCTCAATAATTCAACAATATGCCCTCAAAATAATATAATAATTCAATAATAACTCAAATAACTCAACATGCCCTCAATAATAATATAATAACTCAATATTTCTCAATAATAATTCAAATAAATCAATTGCCCTTTAATAATCAAAAAAAAATTCCTAAATAGTTTTTTTACGACCTACTTAAATATATTCAGTTACTTAAATGATACTTCTTAGGTTTTATATTTTTGTAACATATATCCGTGTAATAATTTAATTAACTATTCACTCACAATAATGCGATGTTCGTTGATGTTGTAATCCTGTCTGATACTTTCTGCAAAATTGAATTGAATGGTCTTCTCTTCTGGAGTTATCAACGAGGTAGACTGCGCATTCTTCCTTGTTGATGGTAGCCTTTGACGGTTTGCCTCCTTGAAAAGTGAATTCTACCGACTGCGCCAAATTGTTGCGTGCCAGTATCAGATTTGAATCCAGATGGTTAATTTGAATTATAGTTAAACTTAATAACGAAATATGTCTTTATTGCATATAAATAAAATACATGTAACAAACAAAATAAGTGGCTGAGTAGGGTGAAAGTGCTCAGTTGTTGATAGCTTTTGTACATCTGTCGTTGCTGGTCTTCGGGTTCCCTTATATATCGTGGTGCGTCTCTTGTATACGTCGTGTGGTCGCCTTTTGGGTGAAACCAGGTGTCCTTGTGGTTGTTGTTGCAAATTCGGACACGAATTTGAAAATGTGCAATAACATCTCAAATGTATCATTAGTACCTATACTATAATTATTGGTGCGCTTACTATTCCGACACAATGTGGTCATAGTAGCAACCGCATTGCCCTCGACACGAGACATGGTTATACTAACTTAGCCTTGTAATCTCGTAGATATCTTACAGATATCTCATAGCCCATAACACCGTAATATTCATCAAAATTATTTGTTAGTCCTAACGGTCATAGGCAATTAATTATTATTTATTTATATTATATTTTAACCATATACCTAATAGAAAATTATACCTTTTTATTATATTATATTATTCACTACACGGATACCATATTTTTTCGTCAACACCAACTCTTCTTCCAATCCGTTATTCACTTAAATACAGATATATAAATATACATATAATAAATTGCGTATAACCTGTGCGCGTAAAATATTATAAAAGCAGCCGGGCTCACGCGCTATAATTGAACGTTCCCGGCGCTATCACATTGGTTATATTAATATTATATAGTATATATAATACTATAATATATGTATAATCAATGATAATATTTATTCATTTCATTCCTTTGTTAGCCGCCCACCAAGTTCGGCGCGTACGATGTATTATTAAATTATAATTATTATGCTTAAAATATTTAATTTGTTTTTTAAAATTTAAAAATGTTTCAATATTAACTATAGCGAAGTCTACTTGCAGCGAAGCGCATATCCAAAAAATCGAGCTTCACTGGGGCTTTTATATCATATATGTATAATATTCATATACCTATATATTATATAGGTAATAAGTATAAACATGGAAGTAAAATAGTGGAAGTTTGATAAATAACTTTGTTACATCTTAGGTCCTTAGATACTATTATAATATGCATATATATATATATATATTATATATATATAATTACGCATATTACTTAAATAATATTATTTTAATGATAGAAAAATGTTTATCTTATATTATTATTTCAGTAATGAATTAATAATATTACTATATTATTTTATAAATAACTAGCTGGCTCCGTGCACTTCGTTGCCCGTTAAAAATGCCAATTCTATATAATATGATTCGAATTTTGATTAATTTGTTATTTAATATTCGGTTTAACGGTGTTCAAAACTTAGACATTTTCATTGACCGTTTTGATTCTCAAAAATCTTGTAAAACCACCACTTTAATATGCGAATTTTGTAAAATGCTTTCTTATTGCACACTAAATTTGTGGTACGATTTTACGAATGTACCGTGTAAATTGTAAGCATCGATCTATCATTGTTCAGGCTCTAAGTTTATCAGTCAGTGAGTTACTCAAGTCATAATATTATAGTCATTCTGCTTGCCGTTGCCGTGAGACTCTCTTATGATTATGCGAGCAGTATATTATCATGTAGGCAATCCACACGTGGTGGATTGCGGACCCCGCGAGATGTGTACGTAAGCTTATAATTTCTAACACTTAAGTTTCAAAGTTATAGGTATCATTTTTTTATTTTACTACGGTGGGTAAAATACAATAATGTGCCATCTCGTGGTTTTTATATTGTTGCCTGTTGGTAAAACAATAAAACTTGGTATAACTTGTTATGTTAGTTTATTGCTGTGAATTTGAAATTTACTGTAAACATTGACTTATTTTGCTAATTCTTATTTTTGTTGTTATGGTTTTAACAAAATATAACAACAGGTCTATAATTATTATATTCAATCATAATCAATAGTGACCTTAATATAGTTTATTTTCTTGCTGGACTGCAGTGATAGTTGTTGTTGTTTTTTTACATCCAGATTCCAAAGTTTTCTGGTGGATTTTCCTAAAATTGTACTACACAAGCACCTTCTCTTGCGACCAATAGGAGCGAATCATCAGTGGAAAATGTTACAAAAATGGGGAAAATAAATAATAATAACAAAAAAATTGTTACCATGATTACCGAAAATAAAATAGTAATAATAATAATAATAATAATAGTAATAGTAGTCATCGGTATTTTTTATTTTTTATACTTTTAAGTCATCAGAATTTTAGGTATAGGTATATAATTTTATATTTAACGACGTTTTTATTGTAATTAATAATTTTAATGACTTTATTTAATACTTAACTTAATAATTACTACAAATGAAAGAAAATTAAATCAGCTTACATTTCAAAAAAAATTTATACGGTAATGCTATTTATATTATTAAATGACATTGTAACAACAAAAACGCTACGATATGGCGATACGAGATTAAATATGAAGAATGTATACTGTATTTTTAATTTTATTTTTACGTAAATGTAAAATATTATATTATACTTCTTTTTCGGGCCAGATATTAAATGATGGCGGGCCGGAGTTGGCCCGCGGGCCATAGTTTGGCCACCACTATAATAAGTGAATGGTCGCATTTGTGTCTGTTGGCAAACTGTATAGATGATTGCTTTACATAAATATATTTGTTTTATTATTGATGACTACTGATGTTTTGACAAATTTTAATTTGTTTTATACATTTCTTCCTATGGAACTATGAAGTTGTAATGTCTGAAATATGTTGTAGTAGAATATGCTTGATCTGTGTTTTTGGTGTTTTGAATTTGCTGATGTGTTTTTTTGTGTTATTTCTTGTGTAATATTTTACTTCAGTAGCTGTTTTGCGATCTTTCAAATCGCTCGGAAATTATAACTGTGGCGATATAATACGAGTTTTATGGTATGTTGTGTTTGTTTTGTTGTTTTTCTTCTTCTTATTTTTGTTTTTCTTTATTATGTATATTTATTAGTTGGCACTGTACAATTGAGTATTGCCGTGGAGTGGTCGACTGGTTTTGAGCGACCGCCGTACCATGTGGTTGTTTCTGCCCTGGAGGTGAACAGGAAGAGCAGTGAACATAGTTTTCGAGTAATATGTTTTTGGTAGGTGTACATTTTGATTTCGAGGAACATGCCGGCAATGATTGTTGGTTGTGTAATTGTGGACAAAAATATTATACAAGTGTAAAAAAAAGGTCTTTTTGGTCAGAGGGGGAATTACAAGTTTTTCTTATATTATAGCTTTAAAATTTAAACAAGGCTGGATACTTTTACACACCTATAAGTTTTGTTTTTCTTTAGGTAAATATCTGTTAATCTCGATAAAATTTAATTTTAATTTAATTTCTGTTATATCCCATTTTTTTTTTTTTTTTTTTTTAAATAGTAGTAATAATTAAAAATAAATAAATACATAAATAACTATACTAATAATAAAATAATAATAATCTTAATACAACAGTAGTAATAATATAAATTATTAACAAATATATAGATATATGAATACGTAATAAATATATAAAATAATAAATATAGTAATATGTATAAATAATAAATATAACCACTAACACAAAAATGTTTAATTATACAGAAAAGAGACACATAAGTTCGTAATTATGGACTTCGAATTTTCAATGGTGAACAAAACAAGCATGGTTGTTATCTCCGGGGCTATATCAAATAGCTTAAACCGCTTTAAGATTAGGAAACTGGAAGGACGACCTCTTTTGCTACCAATTAATGAGGAAGCTCGACCTATGGGTGAGACAGAGCTTCAGGTGGCAGTGAGAAAAATCAAGTGAGTTTTCAGGGTGTAGTGAGCCGGTCTTGGTGAAGATGGCTCAACACGATTTAACGACGAAGTCCACTTTGTCATCTATCTTCTTCGGAGAGCGTAAGAAATTTGTAGTAAATAAACAACTCGTTTTTTAATAGTTTGAAAATCAAGTTATTTATTAACTGAGACAGAATAAAAATAATAATATTAACGACTAGCCCGATGTGTTGTTAAGTATAGAACAACGCCACCGGTCCACGCGTACTTGAGGCTTAACTATGTCTGAATCTTAATACTACCGCAACCCTTTTTATATAAAACTAATCATGGACGTAGTCCCAGAATATACGTGTGTGTCATGGTAAACCGGAACACAAGTTTCGTGTTTACTAAGACACGATTATTGAATGCGTATTAGCTTTCTAAAAATTCATATAACTAGATCTATAAATAATATAAATAATATACGTATTTTAATTCTACGAATCTATATAACAAGAATATAATACTAGATCTATAAATTGGATATATGAAATTATTGCAAACAGTATCAGTTCAAAGGTAATAAAAATAAAGTAATAAAATAAAGTAATATGGTCGGATTACTACACTCCTCCAGTGGCGTATTTAGGGGGGGGGGGTGATATGGGTGTTATAACACCCCCCACCGGCCGTATATTTTGTTATATTTCGCCAAACTCCAAACTTACAGTATAATTTTCTTTACACAAATGCAAATATGCAATAAATATAAAATAATACGCCTTCAAATTCGACGGCACGGTCTTAGAAGATATCTAAGAAACGCTATTATAATATAGTAATAGTTGGTGATGGTTATTGATAAAGAATTATATCCTTATGTTTGGTCAACGACCACAGTTCTGTGTTATTGGTGATAAGTGATAACGGTTGTCGGTTTCTACTGTTAACAACTTAATAGTGATATCTCATAAATGTTTGAAAATTCAAATTCATTTAACTCATTCGATTGTCTGTCTATTTACTATTACTTATTATTTTGCAATTATGGATTCTTCGAATAATGTAAACAAAAGACAAAAGAAAATACATTCGTTCTTTCAAAAAAAACTTAAAGTTGAAAGTAATAAAAACAGTGATGTCCCAGTAAGTATAATGATTAAATGTTACAAAAGTAATTTTCATTTTTTTTTTTTTTTTACAGTATTATAGTTAATATTTTAATTGTATTGTTTTGTTAGAGTAGCAATAATTCTAGTACAAAAGATCTAAAAAGTTCAAAAGAGTCTGATTTATCAATAAATGATATTACCATTGATTGTGAAAATATAGCAAATAATCAAGTAAACGTTTGTGTATTTTTTTTTTATACATAAAGAAGTAACTGTTATTTTTGTTTAAATTTTAGTGTAATATGTCAAATATTACTAGTACTAGTGAAGGTGATGTGTTTTTGACGATGACTGATTTAGATATTGGCTTAATTATTGGTAGACCTCGCCATCAGGTAAAAAATAACAAAGATTTTATTTTTGTTTATTATTTAGGTATTTACTGTTAATTTACTTATCATTAAACTAAACTGATTTATTTTTAACTAAGTGAATAGTATTTAAATGAGTTTATTTTAATATTAATGGTGAATGTTTTGGTTAAAATATAAAATTACAAATTTTTTTAGGCAACATGCATTATTGTATACGAATTTATATCAACCTATTTTAACTATTTTCAAAATTTGTTCAATGTCCAATTCGGGTACACAATACACATACAAATATTGCAGACTAAAATGTATTGTAAAATATAATTTGTGGAATATGGATACAATTGTATTTACATTTTACTGCCCAGGGGAGTATTATATAATTATTATATTTATAGGTTTAAATTATTGTTGTGTATGGTTACCTTCATACTTATTTTTTATTTATGCTTGAGATTTTTATAAATACATTTTGCTTATGCTTTTCTTCAAGACCCGGACCATAATAATAAATAAGTACCTACTACCTATGTTAATGCTTTTTTATTAAATTGTTGAAAGAAAATCCACTTGTAGTTGCGCTTCTAAATTTATTTGTATATCTATAATCACTTTCCTAATTATTCCAGGAGCACCGTAAATAGTTCATTATTTAACTTATGGCAAAACCATTATTTTTTGCTCGCTTGAATGCAATTTAAAAAATTATTTCTATTATTCTTGACTGATATTTATTAATTTGAAAAACTGAATGGCCATTAGATCTGCTTATAAACAATTGGCATGGTATTTTTTGGTTAATTTTGGGAATCAAAATTGTACAATATAATTTTAATATTATTATATGAAAATCACATATTATGATTTAATTTATTTATATATATATTTGTAGATCAGTGATACTGAGAAATTTGAGTTTTTGTGTAATTTGATGCGTCCCAGTCCTGATTATAAGTTTCCTGCTAATGGTCCAAGAAAACTGAAGTTTCAAAATAAATGGTTTTACAACTGGAAATGGTTATCTTATTCAAAGTCTCTAGATGGTGCTTTTTGTGTATATTGTGTATTATTTGGTACTGATGAAGTAAAATATCAAAAGCTTGGAAAATTGGTTTGTGAAAAATATAATAGTTGGAATTGTGCAGTTGAGAAATTTAATAAACATCAAAGTCTAATATATCATTTGACTGCCATGGAAAAAGCTAATGGATTTTTAAATATATTCAATAACAAACAAAATAGTGTGGCTGTTCAACTTGAGATTGAAGAAAATAGATTATTTATCCAACCAATAATTGAAACTATTTTACTATGTGGGCGGCAAGGACTGGCACTGCGGGGTCATAAAGATTATGGTCCTATTCAATTTGGAACTCTTTTCCCTTCTGAAAATGATGGAAATTTCCGACCATTACTAAGATACCGTATAAATGGAGGAGATCAGAAATTTTTACAGCGTTTACAAAATTGTCCACGAAATGCTACATACACGAGTTCAGGAATTCAAAATCAAATAATTGATATAATTGGTTCTATCATTATTAAGAAACTTGTAAATAAAATTAACTTAGCAAAATGTTTTACTGTTTTAGCAGATGAAACGTGTGACATTTCTGGGATTGAACAGTTCAGCCTTTGTGTTAGATATTATGATAATGATTCAAAAATGATGAGAGAAGATTTTCTAAAATTTGTGCCTGTCGTTGATGTTACCGGAAATGGTTTAGCAGTAGTTTTAATGGACAGCTTAACAAATATTGGTCTAGACTTAAATTTTTTACGTGGTCAGGGTTATGATGGGGCCTCCGTTATGCGCGGCCATTTTAATGGTGTTCAAGCAGTTGTGAGACGGTCATACCCATTAGCCTTATACTCTCATTGTAGTTCGCATTCATTAAATTTAGCAATATCAGATGCTTGTGACATGAAATCAATCCGGAACGCCACAGATACATTACAAGCTATTTATGTATTTTTTAAAACGCCTAAAAGACAAGATGTATTGAGAAAAACTATTGACAAAATCGCGCCAGAGAACAAGAAAAAAAAACTAAAAGATTTATGTCCTACTAGATGGGTGGAACGACACGAATCAGTTATGGTGTTTTTAGAACTATTTGACTCGGTTATTGAAGCTTTGGAAGAGATTTCCAATTGGGTGGATAGAGAAACATCATCAAAAAGCAATAATTTACTATGTTCCTTAAAAAATGGAGAGTTTTTGTTAGCCGTTTATGTTCTTGCAAAAGCACTTTCTATTAGTTTGCCTTTAAGTCGGCAATTACAAACAGAAAATTTGGACTTGGTTAAAGCTATAGCATTAGCTGAAGATGTGTCTCAAACAGTTATGGAGTTGAGAAGAAAAGCTGAAGAAGACTTTAAAGAAATTTATACTGAAGTAAACAGAAAATGTGAAACCTTGGGAGTTGCTATCACCATACCTAGACTTACTAAGAATCAACAACATAGATCAAACTTTTCCACCAACTCAAGTGAAGAATATTTTAGATTATCCATATATATTCCATTTTTGGATAGTTTTTCAAACCAGTTAAGTGAACGGTTTTTAGCTCATAAATCACTTGTGAAAAATTTTTCTTGTTTACTAATTGAGCATGTTGATGATGAGGAAAATTTTGATAAACTTTTAGAAATATATGCAGAGGATATCAAAGTTGATGAAAAAAGTGCAAAGGGTGAATTTTTGGTTTGGAAGCAACAGATTAAAAAGTCCACACCTAAAAATGTAATAGATGCATTACATAACAGTAGTTCTATTATTTTCCCTTCTATTCATAGGCTGTTAGTTATATTGGCAACGTTTCCTGTAACTACATCTACAAGTGAACGTTCTTTTTCGACTCTTTGTCGATTGAAAACTTATTTAAGAAATACTGTTGGAGAGAATAGACTAAATGGCCTAGCTTTAATGCAAATTCATAGAGATATACCTGTATCTACTGCAGAGGTCATTGATGAACTTGCTCTAAAGTGCCGTCGTTTACAATTTAACTAGATTATAATAATTATGTACCATTATTTTCATTTTATTTAATGACATATTTTTTAGTACCAGTAGTATAGTGTATTATTTTTTTGATGTGATATAGAATATAAGTTTTATACATCTTGTAGATCTTAGACAGTTAGACATACTGTTTTTAGTTTTAATATAATAATTTTCATTAATAAAAAAATTTATATAATTACATGGTTTTTGATAATGTAGTACGGTGATGTGAGGGGGGGGGGGTGGAGTCCACCACCTTCTATAAGTCAATTAAATATTAAAACACCCCCGTAAAATGAATCCTGGATACGCCACTGCACTCCTTACCTTTAAGACAAAAATCACCGATTTTTGCTTTTTAATATGAAGTTTTCATTTTCAGGTATAATGGTACTGATTGTTCACCTGGGTCGTCATTGTACTGTTCCATGACTAATGGTGGTTGCGAACTTGGTGTTGTCGTAACATTTTGTTCGTTTCGAAACACTACGGAAGTACACCGGGTCATTCTTCTTCGTGCTCTGTATTGTTGTAATAAATGTGTAAAAATGTTAATTATAAAAAAAGGAAATTCCGCAACCTCCGATGGAAAATGTTATCACTAAAACATATTCATATATCGTTATTTTGTGTTTAAGCTTTTCTAAATCGCTTATGTTATTGTTTAGAAATTGTAAGTAACTATGTGTATTTGAAACTGCGTTTAAATCGTCTATTCTGTTGTTAATTATGTCTTTGGTTTCCATTGTCGCTAAATTTGTTAGTTTCATTTCTGGTTCTATTATTGAGTTTGGTATGAAGTCTGGGTAAGATTCTTGATTAATTCTCCCTGGAATTAATACATCTCGTGTTGCATATCCTTTGCATGTGGAGTTGAGGCGTATAATACCTACTCCTTCTATTGTATGGCTGCTTGATTCTTTATCGGAGTCACAAGTAACGAAGACTGTCTCTCCACTTGATGCGTATAACCAAGCGTTTTGAAACTCAAGTTTGTGAAAAATAGTTGTATTTATCTGTATTTGTCGTATTTCACAGCTTTTAGATACTTTAACTGGATCTTGTAGTAATTGTATTTCGCATATTGGTCTTGTGTTTCTAGGATGTAAAGGATTAATTTCAGGACATAAAAGGAAATTATGAGCTGATTTACATGCTGAGTAGTGAAATTGGTCATAAGTTGTATACAATTCTTTAGTTTTGCTAATTGCTAAAAAGTCATAACTAGGCTTAATATAAATACAGTTTGTTAGTTTACATACAGGTTTAGGTATTAAATGATATAATGCTAGTTCATTTTGATATACTAAAAGTAACGTAATAATAAATACAATTCTGTTATCGGAACAATATACTGTTAAATCTGAGAGTCTGAGCAATTCGTAAGCGTTATCGCAATTTTCCGTCCAGTAGAACGGTACGTCTTTTTTAAGTAAATAGGTCAGTGGTTTGGCGATTTTTGCGAAATTATCTACGAACCGCCTATAATAATTTAGTAGACCTAAAAAAGATTTAATATCTTTAGCATTTTTCGGCTTCGGATAATTTTTGATACAATCGATCTTACTTGGATCGGGAGAAATCCCGGTCTCGTTGATTACATGTCCTAAATACAATACTTCTTTTCTTAGAAAAGAACATTTATTAGGTTGTAATTTTAATGTATGTAAACGTAATCGATTAAAAACTTGTTTTAGTTTTTCTTGGTGGTCCCGCAGGCTGGATCCATGCACAACAATATTGTCTAGATATGCCGTACACATTTCCTCTAAACCTGTTAGTACAGAGCGCATTTCTCGCGTGAACGTTGCGGGTGCTGAACTTAGGCCAAAAGGCATTCTAAGAAATTCATAATGTCCGGATTTACTAGAAAATGCGGTTTTATGTGTATCCTGCGGGTCAAAATAGATCTGATGATAGCCACTTGCTAAATCGAGTGTTGAAAAATAGTTTGACGATCCTAAAGAGTCAAGGATTTCAACTAAATTGGGTAAGCCATAAGCTTCGTTTTCGGTTACTTCGTTAAGTTTCCTAAAATCCACACATATTCTTAATTTGGGTTTTCCATTTTTGTCTAAATTTTTCTTTTTTACTACTACTAACGGAAAATTAAATGATGATACCGAATTTTGTATAATTTTATTGTCTTTCATTTCGGTAATTTGTTTTTCAATTTCTTGTTGGTATGCCCAGGGTAACCGGTAAGGTCGAATATTAATTGGTTTAACACAGCGAGGTGTTTTAATCGAATGAGTTACTACATCGGTAGCGGTTAATTGGTCTCCTTCTAAGAAAAATATGTCGGAATATTCTATGCATAAAATTACTAATTGTTCACGTTCCTCTACGTTTAAATGGTCGGTATTAAGAAGTTCCGTAAGTGTACGAATGCGTTCTCGCCCACTAGTCCCCTGGTTATTGGTAATAGTTAATACTTGTTCTTGATATGGTTCCCATTTCAAATTACTAGTGTTTAATTCTTCGATTATAAAAGGTTCTTCGGAAATGTTGATTATATTGCTTATAATTTTGTTATCTAATACTGGGCTCAAGCTATTAGCGATTATAACGTTTTGATTTAATTCTTGGTTTTTAATAGTCACTAATTTATGGTCAATAAATTCGTCTCCGGAGATAGCTAACACACAATTACTACGCGGCGGTATAACTATGGATTGCGCTGTAGGCGGTTTACATTGCGGCATCATAAACATATCTCGACTAAAATCTAACACTATGCGATTGTCCTTGATAAAGTCTCTGCCTATAATACCTGATTCGGGTATTCGGAAATCGGTAGCTACAACATCGAATTTAACGTAAAATTCCGCTCCTTCTATATTAATAGTTGTTTTTAATGTCCCGAAGGTGGTTACTGAGTTTGCCGTAATACCACTAATTGTACGTTTTTCACTTTCGTTTATTACGATATCTTTTTTTAGTGCGAATATTTTAATGAGGCTCATATCGGCTCCCGTATCCACGAATAATTTTATTGTGGTAGATTCAAAACTGGTAGAAGTGCACTTAACGTGTTCTCTTTCCATATATGTAATAGTTCTGACATTATTTTCGATTTCGCCTACAGTACGATTTACATTGTTGTTTTTACTAGTCGAAGCTTCGCCCTGCTCTTTTCTTTGTTTTTTCATTATATATTCTCTTACGACATTCACTAATGACGTGATTCTCTTTTTTACAGTAATGACAGACTTTAACTTGATTTACGGAATTTTTGAAATTTTTATTTTCGGTCTGGTTTTTAATACTTGTTATTTTATGTTCACTAGTTCTACATTCGTTACTATAATGTCCGTATCTACTACAACGGTGACATTGAATTTTACTTTTATCGTTAGATTTCTTTACGTATTTATTTCGATTGTCCGTTTTATATTCAGGCTTTTCATTCAGTTTTTCTTCCTCTACAGCCAAAAACACGGCTTCCTCAAAAGTAGGTACTTTTGTGGCTTTCAAAATTAGACGGATATCAGACTGAATACCCGCAATAAATATGGCTAAAGTTTGAGTTTGGATTATTTCTGAAATGACTTTGGCTTCCGCCGTGGTCTTTTTTAAAGTTAGCACAGTGGTTAATTCATGGGAAATTTTTTCTACTCTATCCGCGTATTGTTGTATCGATTCTTTTTCATATTGCTTAATTTGGTTAAATTGTTTTTGTAAAAATTGTACGGAATGGGTTTTACCAAAATAGTAGTTAAATGTGCCTTTAGTTCCTCCCATGACGTTATTTCCCGATATCTAACTGCGTCACTTGCTTTATCGGTTAACTGAGAAACTATTGCGTCGAGTATCATAGGTTTAATTTTTTCGTCTACATGCTCTAGTACAAATTCGCATCGATTAAAATAACTGGTGAGAAGACTTTCAGATCCCCCTCCAAAACTAGGTATTGCTTTCATAGCGTCCCCAAAAGTAAGTTTGTTTGCCATTTCGATTTCTTCTGGTAATTCAATAGAACGAAAAGTTTGATTTAAATCAATTAAGTTGCTATCGTTCCCCCCTGTAAATGTAGTATCGTCTGTATTGGTGGTTTCACCCGTATAAGTAGTATCGTCTATATTAGTAGTTTCCCTTGTATCGTTAGTTTCTACGGATGTACCTAAATTTGAATCTTCCGATTCGTCTAATCTTCCGTACTGCGTACCTTTCCTATTAGTCATCTACTGGTCATTTATAAAAAGTTCCCTTAGGCTCTCAGATAAACGGTAATAATTGTTCAAATAACTTACAATTTTTCCATATTGTCTGAGATGTCGTTGGGCAGTCGTTCCTTGAAATGCTGGTTGAATGCTCTTAGAATGCTCTTTTGAATGCTGGTTGAATGCTCTTAGAATGCTCCTTTGAATGTTGGTCGAATGCTCTTAGAATGCTCTTTGAATGCTGGTTGAATGCTCTTAAAATCCTCCTTTGAATGCTCTTAGAATGCTCTTTGAATGCTGGTTGAATGCTCTTAGAATGCTCCTTGAAGTCGATTCGGAACAGTGGTTCGTCCAAGGCCCCAAGGGTCTCAAACTACTGACTTGGATGTGTGTTCTGGTTGAAAACGGCCAAATATATTTCGTTTGATGTGAAGACCCCACACCTGACACCAAATTTGTAGTGAGCCGGTCCTGGTGAAGATGGCTCAGCACGATTTAACGACGAAGTCCACTTTGTCTCTGATACGAAAACAGAGATACGAGAATCTAGTAAAGCATTTCTAAAAATATAATATAAACAATAACAATAAAAATAACAATAAAACAAAAACAACGGTTACATTAATAATCAAAATACGAACGTAAAATTTCTTTTTCAGAAATTCATAATTCTATAATTACAAATCAACTCTTTGAAATAAATAATAACCAATAATGGATAGAATGGAGCAATTAGCTTCGGCAATATCGTTTAACAAAGAAACGCAATTTCATATTAATCCAAAACGGGGAGAATGGCATAATTACACAGCTTGTTTTGATTTTCATATAGTTACTGCTAATGAAAATATACTCGTACCTTACGAGGACGAAACTATATTGGAAATGATTGAGGCAGCCAAAAGATTTTTGTATGATATAGCGATAGACAGAGAAGTTGGTGAACCATACTGTAATGAATTAAACTATTACCTCGAAATAATACAGAATCCACGGGATATATTGAATTACAGTAGATAAATGTTTGTCTAAAATGAATTGATCAAGTAGGACTAAGTGGTTGGGGCTGTACGAAACACTTATCGACATAATATTTGACATATGATCGATGGAGTGGATTCTATGGCATCCCCAATGAGTAAAGAGTGATCAAGTAAACGTATTAATCAATAAAGGTTGTTGTCAATGTGGACGACGTACTTCAAACGATTAGTATGCCATTCCATGGGCAGCGAATCTTGATTGAGTAAATAAAATAAAAAAAACATACAAACTGGAATGATAATAAATATATATATACACTTAGATTTAAGAAAACATACTGTACGAATAAGTTACTATTGGGATATGGAAATAAATTTGAATTGTGGGGTACTTTATAGATTTTTTATTACTAACAGATTATAATAAGTAAAAATATTATTTGTATTAATTAATTTACCATACAAGAAACTATTGTAAACAACATATTATTATACTAACCACATATTTTATTGGAATTATCTAATCAATTATAATCACTACATTGTACTATTTACTAACACTATATTTTTATTATAATCAAAATATTTAGTCAAACTATTTAACCATTATATTGTAATCAACCCATATTTAATCAAAACTATATATACAGCATATACATCATATATTCATATTATATAACGAAAATACTTTAAATGTAAAAGCATACAGAAAATTGTAATGTATGTCTTATTTCAATAACTTGTAATCGATTATTGTAAACACTATAATATTGTAATAATTTGTAACTTAACCATTTTTGTACTGAACTTTGAAAGATTTCTGTCTTTGAGACATAAACCTTTTTTTTTCGTGCGGAGGTGCAACATGCTCTGATACTTATATATAAATTACTAGATACCATAGCTGGTGGTAACCCCAAACGTTGTCAGTATAATAAACATTTCTATAAATGAGATGAGCCTAGTAATACATCCACGGCAGAGCAACGTGGGAACATAATTATAATAATTTAATAAACCAAAAGCAGATCATCGCATGTACGCCTGTCACAATTACCACCCTGTAAAATATTATAGTCATATAATTGACGCACGGTATCGCGCGGATGACGCAATGCGTGGGCAGAAGCGGATGCACGTGCATGAGACCATCAGGGATCTGAAGGTACCGCGGGAGTCCCTGGACGATATATAAGGGGGCCCAGATTAGGCACAATTCAGACGTGATCCACCAGAGTTAGAACGAGCACCTTCACGTCACCCAGATCAATAGTTTTGTCATTTGGACTTAGAATATTTTTCACAAGTTTAATTAAATTAATTAATTGGACTTAGAATAATTTTAAATAAAAAACACTTAGAATAATTCCAAGAGTTTTCATTTATTTCACAAACAACCTTTCCAATTCGACATCATTCAACTGATTGTACGCGGCACGTTATACCACCATTGAAACCAAATTTGATCTTGAGCTTTTTTTTAAGGATTTGAGGTAAGTAGTATAATATATTTTTATTCAAACCTAATATACCGACCGGCGTATTAATTCCGTCGTGGCGTCGTGTATACCTACTTCAATAAGAAACAATGAGATCGCAGTACGCACCGACTAGCCGGGGGGTTAAGACCGGTGTCGCCGGAATTTTCACAATATCGAAATTCATATATTTAAATACTACTTGACACATTACAGCGGAATTTCCGCACGGAAAAAATAAAATCGCTACATGTCGCGATTATTCCGCAAGTGTGACACCGGCCTTCAAAAAGACTGAATTGTTGCGTGCAGCATCAGATTTAAATCCAGATGGTTATTTTGAACGAAAGTTAAACTCAATAACGAAATATTATGTCTTTATTGCGTATAAATGAAATACATGTAACAAACAAAATAAGTGGCTGAGTGTCGTGAAAGTGCTCAGTTGTTGATAGTTTTGGTCATCTGCCGTTGCTAATCTTCGGGCTCCCTTATATATTGTGGTACGTCTCTTGTTTACGTCGAGTCGTCGCCTTCTGGCCTCTGGGTGAAACCCGGTGTCATTGTAGTTGTTGTTGCAAATTCGGATACGAATTTGATAATGTGCTATAAGTTATAACATATACAATGCATCATTAGTGCACTATAATTATTGGTGCGCTTACTATCCTGACACGTTTCATGGTAATAGTAGCATCTGCATCACCCTCGACACGAGGCATGGTCATACTAACTTAGCCTTGATATCTCGTAGCCCATAACAGAATATTGAATAATTCGTCGGCGTTGTCGTCGTGATCGATGAACGGCGCACCCCGATAATGAATTATGAAATTAAAAATAACAAAATAGTAAAAAATTATCATACATAAAAATATTAAGTAAGTGGTTATCGTCGTGGTCGGCCCGACGCACGGCGATAACGTAAACGGACAATATAATAATATAAAATAGTAAAATCACTACAATTATTATGTCCATTTAGGATCAACGTACATAATAATATATTTATTTATAATATACTATATGGGAGTGATTATTATATTTTATATTAATTTTTGTAAATGTTGTAAATGTTATAATATAAAAGTATTTAATGGCAGCATATTTTTGATTTGTAGAATGGCCCCCAAAAAATTATCAGGTGCACAATATAGAAAAAAAAAGGGATAACGAGTTAGAAAATAAATTGTTAGCTACTCAATGGGACAAATGGATAAAAAAAATCAATTCAAGAAAATTCTTCATCTAATTCGAATATTAATTGTAATGAAACTATTGAAACTAATAGTAAAGACGTTATAGAGGAAATTGTGTTAGAAAATTCCAATGAATCGATTTCTGAGGATATAATATTAAAAAAAACTGAAGTACTTGATGCCTGTAATGTAGAGATTGAAAAAAAATACTATAAATGAATCACAAGTTCCTGAAGAAGTAATAGAAATTGATTTTAATGATCGCTCTTCTTGGCCACCAATTACTGATAAAAGTCGTACATTATTGATTAATCATGGTCCCGAACAGGGTAAAATCTCTGATTTTTATTTTCCTGAAAATATAACTGACAAAAGGCGATTTACAATAAATTGGTTCACTAAAATTCTACCAAATGGTGAAAAGGTTGAGCGTTCTTGGGTATTGTACAGCGATAAAACTAAATCTTTATATTGCTTTCCGTGTATGCTTTTCGAAAACAAAACAATGACTTCTCCATCAATAACAGATCCTCAAAAAAGATTTAATAATTGGAAAAATTTAAATCCCAAAATACCTGACCACGAAAATAGTAATAACCACCGTACAAATATGTTTAAATGGACTGATTTCTAACTAATTTAAATAAAAATAATACAATTGACTGTGAACTGCAATTAAAAATTAATAATGAAAAGAAAAAATGGAAACATATTTTGAAAGTTGTGATTGACTGTGTTAGATTTTGTTGCGTAAACAATTTAGCTTTGAGAGGATCTAATTGTGATGTAGAAAAACCTGGCTGTGAAATATTCTTAAATTTAATTAGTCTAATTAGCAACTATGATTCTGTTTTATCAAGTCACTTAAAATGTCATGGCCAAACCACATATTTATCAAATAAAATCAAAAATGAATTTATAAATTTACTCGGTTCAAAAGTACGAAATGAAATCATTCACAGGATAAAAAATTCAAAATACTTTTCTATTATTTTTGATTCCACCCCGGACGTTTCTCGTAAAGAACAGGTCTGTCAAATTATTAGATATATTTGAGAAGTTAATAACGAGTTTATCATTGAGGAAAGTTGTTTTGATTTTATAAATACTAATGAAAAGACTGGACGTGGAATAGCTACTGATGTATTACAAAAGCTTGAGAAAGATGGACATGATTTTAAGAACTGTCGTGGACAGGGATATGATAACGGGGAAAACATGGCGGGAAAATATCAAGATGTACAAGCTCTATTAAAAGAAATTAATAAACATGCTGAGTTTGTCCCTTGTGCTGCACACAGCCTTAATTTAATCGGCGCACATGCTGCTAGTGTATCAGTTAAAATTATTTCGTTTTCGGTATTGTACAAAATATATTTAACTATTTTTCTGGATCAACAAGTCGCTGGGAAATACTAATGAGTTGTTTGAATATAACATTAAAAACACACAGTGACACACGCTGGGTATCTAAATATAATGCAGTTCATTCGTTGTATTGCAAATTTGGAGAAGTAATAAAAGCTTTATATGACATATCTACCAATCCAATTTTTGGCGACGGGGTTGCTATTGCAAAAAGTATATTGAAACAACTTGATTTGCAATTTTTTGATTTTTTAGTCATATGGGATAAAATATTGAATCAAATATATCGTGTAAATAAAGTATTACAAAGCTCAAATATTTCAATAGATTAGGCTTCAAAAATGATAAATTCATTAAATGTTTTTCTTCAAGAAATGCGAGATAGTGGAAGTGAACCAATTAAAACTGAAGCAATTAGTATTTGTGATAAAGTTGGAATAAAATCTGAACTAAAATTAAAAAGGAAAAAAAAAGAAAAGTTGTATATAATCGGATGAAGATATTTCTGCAGATCAATTTTTAACATTGGAATACTACAAAGTTCTTGATAATATGATGGCTCAAATGAAATAGAGGTTTGAAAAATTATCAAATATTGCTAATGATTTTCAATTTCTTTTAGGTCATTCATTATCTGTAACATCAGTTGAAACATTGAAAAAATATGCAGCTGATTTGGCAATCAAGTACAACAAAGATATTGACCCAGAAATAATTAACGAAATTGAATTTTTTAAATATCAAGCAAAAGCAATTCTACTAGAGTTACAAAACGCAACTGCTTTAAATATTTTAAATTCAATTAAAAAATATGAACTTGATTCAACTTGTCCACACTTAATGATTGTATATAGATTGTTTCTTACCATGCCTGTTACCGTCGCTTCCGGGGAACGTTCTTTTAGTAAATTGAAATTAACTAAGACGTATTTACGATCAACCATGTCACAAGCGAGATTAACCAATTCAGCAATATTGTCAATTGAGAATGAAATAACGAAAAACATCGATTTTGAAGATTTTGCTTCAAAAAAGTCTAGGAAAATTAAGTTTTAAACTAAGTAACTATTACAGGAACCCTATATATATGATACGTTTGTAAATATAACATAATGTATATAATACGTATAATACGTTGACTATCATACAAAATAATATGTTGTTTGTTATATTACATAATATGATAGATTTGTGATTTGTATTAATTTTTTAATTATAATATTATACCTCACTATTTTGTTTAATAATTACTATTGAAATTAGCTTTAGTTTTTTGTCAAATCAATGTTCAAAATACGTTGAAAAAAAATTTTAATTTAATAGAAATGAAATGCATAATAATAAATAAATTAGGGGGGGGGGGGGCGAATATTTTTAATTTTGCCCCGGGCGCTAAATTTTAACGGCACGGCTCTGGGTATGACAATCCGCCGAAAGCGGATTGCACTGTCGGATATCTATTTACATCATGTGATGACTGATAGCTAGACACTCAATTACCATTTTTTGTAATTATTTATTTTTACGCACACAAAAAAAAAACCGGGCAAGCAGCAGGACACGATAATACACTAGTTTAGGAATGATAGCTAGACAGTCAACTACCATTTTCGCTAAATACATTTTTTTTACATACAAAAAAGAACCAGGCAAGTGACCGGGCACGGTATTACCAAAGAACAAACAAGAAACGACACTCTGCTGTGTGATGACATAGTGGAGGCCCGGCCGGGAAGTTACGATCGAATTATTAGAGGCTCCGCCTTGAAGTTAGTACCGGTTTTGTTTTACAATAAACAACATGTATAGAAATACTTTATATTACAACTAATAGGCTATATCACGGTTATCTACGGTTGTATACTATAACCGTGCCAGCTTCAAGGTCACCCATTTATTTAACATGGAAAGATAAGGAGTGTCGTACCCCTGGTATTACACCGGTTGAGGTCTGATAGCTAGACAATGAATTACTATTTTTCGTATTTTTCGGAGCATTCCACAACCCCCGGAGGTTAGGTTAACTAAAATTATGACTACTAGACTTATTACGATATTTTCTTTACAGTACCGTCTCCGACCTAGGGTAATCACTTAGACCAAATTTCACAGCAGAGCGAGGAACACCCGGCTAGACGTGAAACTTCTAGTATAAACAAATAAATCGCATGTACGACCTAATTAATGATTACGTTAATGTTGATATACTGATAATAAACTGCGACGACTGTTCGAAGATCAACTACGCCGAACGGGTCTACAATGATGTGTACGAATGTACGAGTTTTCGCTCGAATAGAGCTACGTTAAAGACCAACGGACGATGCGTGCTCGAGCGGCTAAAACGGTCTCGAACTTGACTACATAAACCGTTACAAGTGGACGTCCGTTGTCGCGACACAAATGACAAACAGGATGGTGTAGTTTTTATGGTGTTCGTATGGTGAAAAACGACGTCGCGGGCGAACAATTTACAAAGAAACGCGAAAAGCAATGAGGGATGCACTGCACGGGTCGCACTTTATAAGAAAACGGACGGGTGACGGCACAAGAGATAATAAGCCGTAGTGGCAAGCCAGCCAAGAACTAAAATCACGAACATGGCACAACGCGTTACGGCGATTAGCTCGGACGAGAAAAAGGTTCACACAATAAAACAAAAATGGCGATATCGGCGATAGGACACTAGATCGTAGACCTACTTCGGAGACGGGTAAAATACGACAAAGAGTCCGTGAGGATCGGCAACGACGGCTAGCTCAGGGTTGCCAGATTGGGCGGTTTCTCGCCAAATGGGCTACTTCAGAAGTAAATAAACCGCCTAAAAGTACTTTTGGGCGTCTATACGCCAATTGGGCTATATGCCAGTAAATTAATGGCTATAGTGGGCTACAAAATTTAGTAGCTAAACATTGAAATTATGCAGTATTACGTAAGAATAAATAGGAAATTATCAAGAAATTTTTTTTTTTTTTTAATATCGGATAAGAATTATTATAGAGATTACTGGTATCTTAGTAAATTATCATGGAACTACTCCCATATAAGCGACACTTGATCAGGGTGCATTCTGAACCTAAGGAAACGTTACGATCCTGTACACCAACATGAAGTTAGACACGGCTTGTTTACCCGTTTATACATTTGAATTTGGTATTTTTCTATTTTTGACTTTTGTAGTTTTGTCAATTGTGTATATTTTTATTTGAAATCAAAATATAATGAATATAATGAAAATATTAATGATAATGAAAGTTAAGATATTTATCAATTTTATCTACTGATAATTTATTATTAAATATTAAATAATAACAACTAATAATAGATGGACGTAATATGTATGCCTATATATTTATAGACTACATTTTAAGGCCAGTATACTTGAGGCATGAGTTACTCAGTCTGCAGTCATAATTTTAGTTGAGTAATACTTAGCATAATCTAATATAATAAGTGTATCGTACTTCGCAGCTAACGAACTATTATTTATTATACTGTTGTTTTTATCAATCTAAAACTCACTATTGTTTCTTCACAGTTTCTATAGTTTATTTAATTATTTTGTCATTACTTATACGTGTAATAATATAATAATGGGAAAATATGGTAAATATAAACGTAAGTATTGTGTGGATTGGGAAGCTAAACCGGAATTTAAAGGTAAATATTAATTAATTATCTAGTTTTAATTTATATTTTAATGATTTAATTACTCAAATTTATATTTTGTTTTTAAGGGTGGCTACAAAAAGCTACAGAAAGCCAATCTTATGAAAATGATCTTAAGGAAGCATATTGTTCAAAGTGTAAAGTTGTGTTGAGAGCACATCATGGTGATCTCATTAGTCATTCTAAAACAACAAAACATATAGGAAAAATGAAAAGTTTGATTGTCGAAAAACAACCGCGACTGCAATCTTTTGGTACACATAATTATATAATATAGTTATATACATTCATGTTATTATATAATATATAAGGTTAATTTTAATGTTGGGTTAATTTAATAGGTGTGTCGACAGTTACAAGAGAACGAAAAGCTGTTGAATTAAAACTAGCTGTACATATTGCCACTCACTCAGCTATTAAAAGCATTGACCATCTTGTTGATATATTAAAGGTATCTGGAAAAGGTTCTTCTCTAGAGAATTTGAGGTTGCATCGGACTAAGTGTTCCAAACTTATTATAAATGTTATATCACCTGCTATACTTCAGCAGCTAGTTATGGATGTTGGTGATAGCAAGTATTCGCTAATAGTTGACGAATCAACTGACGTTTCTGTGTCAAAATATATGGCATTTTGCATTCGATATTTTAGTAAACCCATGCAAAGCATAACTAATGAATTCCTAGGATTAGTAACTGTTGAACGCGCAACGGCAGATGCTTTACGAGACGTAACATTACAATTTTTAAAAGAACTAAAATTAAAACCTGAGAATATTATTGGTCTAGGAGTAGATGGTGCTAGTAATTTATGTGGTCGTCATCATTCACTGTATACCCTATTAAAAGAAGTTTCACCCAATCTACAACTTATAAAATGTCTATGTCATTCGCTCAATACATGTTCGTCAAAAGCATCCGAGGTTTTACCTGCCAATCTTGAGTTCATGCTCCGGGAAACTGTGTCGTGGTTTTCATACAGTCCATTACGCAAGTTAGAATACGCGCGTTTATATGAAACTATAAACGGAGAGGGCAAAAAACTGAAGCAGCTTGTAAAATTATGTCCAACAAGATGGCTGGCATTCTACAATTGCATCAAAGTAATACTGGATCAATGGCTTGAGCTCAAAACATGTTTTGAGATGGCAGGAGTTAGTGAAAAGTGTCACAGTGCACGTACACTTAACGCTATGTTTAAAGATGATACTAATCTGCTTTATTTTACATTCCTTAAACCAATTTTAAAAGAAGTCACACAAATGAACCTTAAATTTCAAAGTTTGAATGCAGACATTACAAAAGTTTATGGAGAACTTAAGCAACTTATGATGTCAATAGCAAAAAGGATAATTAAGCCTAGTTTCTTGAGAGATGATGAATTTCCTAATGTCCTAAGTCTTCTTGATATTGACCGCGTTTCAAATGCATTGAATAATAGTCTTTCATTATTACCATTGGATGCTATCGACTTTGGATTTGCTTTCTCAGAACTAACTGAAAAAAAGACAGTAACATCACATGCTCTTCAAGTTGTAAAAGAACGTTGTGGCAGATTTTTGTTTACTCTCTGTCAAGAGTTAGTGAAACGCTTGCCTCAGAATACCCAAGTTATTCAGAAATTAAGGTGTTTTAGTCCTGTATATGTTTTGTCTCAAATACCACCAAAGTTTAAGGATTTGCCGTTAGAGCTATTAAGTAAGATTACATTTTCAAAAAAATAGTAAAGTATTAAATAGTTTGTAAGCATATTTTTATTAATAATTGGTAATTATATTTATTTGCTTTAATTCTAGAAGATGATGCTGATATAGAAGAGATTGAAGCGCAATGGAATAAGCTTTTAACTCTAAAATATACAGAAATTTGTGATGGAGTGCCAATTGATGAAAAAGATACATCTAGGTTTTGGATTGATGTATACAACATCAAAGATAGTTGTGGAAAAAGAGCATTTTCAGATTTGGCAATTTTTACCCTGGAAGTACTTTCGTTGCCATTGGCAAATGCTACTGTAGAAAGAGTTTTCAGTGTCATGAACGCTGTTAAAACTAAATCCAGAAACCGAATGGCAATGTTGACACTTGAAGCAATTTTGAGGATTAGACTTCATCTTAATGTAGGTTTTGTATTTATTTAGCATTACTAATTAGATTCCACTTACTACTGTCATATTATAAACTAGATAAAAACATATTTTTACTAATGATCTTAATTTTTTTCCTAGATTCGCAAACAATGTTGTAAAAACTTTGAGGCAACTGACTTAATGATTCAAAAATTTACTGCAGACATGTATGATAATAACGAGGAAGAGAAAGATCAAAGTTCAGCATTAGATGAAGTACTCGAACTTGAGTTATTTAATGATAATGAATGCCAAATTAATATATGCGAATCACTATAACTTATTACCCAGTAATAATTAACTTTTTTATTATTATTTATTATATTTTATTTTTATGTTATTTTAGTCAGAAGAATTTGAAAGACTTAAGATATTAATTTTACCTGTTATTTATTTTATTTGTATGTATGTTATCACTATATTTTGTTATGATGTTTTTGTTAAAAAAGTATGATAATTTTGAAAGTATGTACATTTTTATTCATTTTACAAAACATAAATATCCCTATAACAATGATAGCAATAATCTTCTAGATTATCATAGTAAGTATGACAAAACTAGACATATCTAGTATCTCGGTAATTGGTACTCACCTTCAGCAAACTGTACCAGCAGCTAGTGCATTATAAAACATTTAGTAGAAAAAAGTTTCTTTTACTAATTGTGTTGTGTTACTCTGTTACATATTATTATTTTACCATGTAGTATACATACTATGTTATGGTATAATTAACATATAATATTGTATATATTATACATTATAATATGTATTACACTTACAATTTACAACATAGTAATACTATACATTTACATTGATAAAAAAAGTTAACGTTTTAATGTTATCACTTGTCGCTACGTTTATGTTGATATTATATTTAATAAAATTATAATGATAATGAAATTATTAATTAATATATTTTATCATAGACATAGATAATAATTATTATCTATATCTGAGTATTTTATAGGCTAGTTTGGGCTATGTCGATGATTTGGAGTGTTGGCTATTTTGGGCGATTTTAGCGCTCTCTAATGGCGGTACGTTGTATTATCTATCTGGCAACCCTGGGCTAGCTCAGTCGCCGCGATATCGTTGGTCCAATGGTTGTAACGTACGCGTCGCGTTGGTGACAACACTTTGGCGCGAAAACGTTGAGGCATTAGCGCGCTAACTGATAAATTCAAAATACAATAACGACGATTTTGTATCCAACAATATTATTCTTTTTTTATTTATATGAACTCAACTGGGAGGAAGTAATGCGAAAGAGGTTCCCTACCGGTCGTCGAAAAACAAATTTACAATACAAAAACATGATAGTATTGAAAGTGTATCTTACTTATTTGGCAGATGTGGAAAATTTGGACGTGTCAAACAATATTTCATTTAAAGACATTAGGGAAATCCAAATGGAAAACCAAAAAGATTCACCTTTATTGTTTCACGGTATGATTTTAAACTTAATTAAACATTTTTGTTAAATATTTAAATGTACGATTAATTTTAAAAATTGAAAAATGTTTTAAATTTTATAAAATTAAGAAGACTATATATTTCTTGAAGACAATGATCCTCTTGAATTAGAATTTAGAGATATGATAGAGCAAGAAAGGATTGAGCAACTTCAATTGAAAGAGTTAGAGCGAGCACCTTCACGTCACCCAGATCAATAGTTTTGTCATTTGGACTTAAATATTTTTCACGAATTTAATTATTTAACTGATTGGACTTAGAATATTTTTCAATAAAAAACGCTTTGAAAATATTTCAAGAGTCTTCATTTTTTCAACAACCCATCCGATACTACATCATTCTACTGCTTGTACGTTACAAATTTGGCGCAGTCGGTAGGATTCTTTCAAATAAGAATACTTTGGTCGAACAATTCTATTTTTCGAACTTAGAAAAGTTTTCGGGAAAAATATTATTTTTCCATTTCGAAAATTAAAATATATCAACTTCAAAGAGTTCACGGAGGCACATTCGGCAACGAATCACTGTTGAAGAAGACAACCTGCAGAACGTCAACTTCAGTGACTCCGAAAGAGGAAATAATCAACAAGTAACACTACGGCTCAGCAATCAAGAAGAATGGACTCAAACCATCGTTGTGTAAGCATATTTTTTTTTTCTTAATGTAAAATAATTTTAAGCGCCTAATTCTGTTCGCGTCTCCTTTGGAACTAAAAACTCCATTGTATAAGTTACTTTTAATTGTGAAGGTGTATATATATATTTCCCGTAAAACATTAAATAAAATAATTTAAATAAAAATTAAATAAAATAATTTAAAGAATTAACTAAATAATTAAGTAAAAATAAATAAGCAAGAATTAAATAAAATAAAATAAAAAAAAAAAAAAAAAAACGCAACGAATAAATAATTTTAATATTCTATTACACTTAGAATATTTTACGTATTAAAAAAAAAAAATAATAATATAATATTTTTTTTTTTTTGTTATAAAAATAATAAAAATAATTTTTCGAGAAATAATTAAATAAATAAGAATTTTTATTTTATTTTTAAAATAAAATAAAATATAGGGACATAAAAATTTTTCAGGAAAAATTAATAATTTAAAAGTCTAAAAATAAAATTTATTTCATTTTTATATAACATATAATAGCAGAAAAATAAATTTTTAATAAATATAAAAAAATAATATTTTAAATATAAAAAAGCGAGAAGAATATAAAAAGAGAAGAAAAAATTATTTTAAATTATTTTAGAATTTTTTAAATACGGAAATTAAATTATTTTATTAAAATTAAAATATTTTTACAAGGAAATTATTTTTTTTTTATGCGGAAAAATTATTTAAGATAATTATCGTAAGAATAGTATAAAATAAATTTATTTATTTTTTTTAAAAAATAATACAAGAAAAAAAAAAGAATATATTGTTAAATTAAAAAAATAAGAGAATTATAATTACGGGGGAATATTTTATTTAGAAAGAATTATACGCGAGGAATACAGAATAAATATTTATTTGAAAGAAAAAATTATTAGTAAATTATACGTCAAGGAACACGCGAGAAAAAAATTATTTTGTGAATTAAAGAGAATATTAATTGAGAATTTTATTGAAGGCAGTTAAGACCTTATTTATTGAATTATTTTAGGCTGAAAAAGTGCCATATTTTAAAAGTTGATGAAAGGAATTATTTTGGAGCGGATTTGAGCTATATATATTGTGAATTAAATAAGTATTGAATTTTATTTGCCCGAGAAGAGCCGTATATTGAAAAGAAAAATAATTGTGAATTTTATTGGGCCGAGAAGAGCCGTATATTGAAAAGGAAAATAGTTGTGAATTTTATTGGGCCAAAAAGAGCCGTATTTTGTGAAAAAATAACTGTGAATTTTATTAGGCCAAGAAGAGCCGTGTTTAGCGATTTAAATAATCGAGAATTTTATTAAGCAGAAATAACCGTGTTATATGAGAAAAAAATAATTGAGAAATAATTGTGAATTTTATAGGCGAAGAAGTCCTATCGTGTTAAAAAAAAAATTACTTGACGTATATAGTGAATTTTAGAAAGGATAAAAAATCCTAAATAAAAAAAAATAATAAAAAAAATATGGATAGAAATAATTGGGGGAATAAAATAAAATAACGGAAAATTTTATAATAAAATAATATTGATGAATATTATTTAGAGAAATTAATTTTACAGCATGTTGTCCGAGAAGCACGTTAGTGAAGAGGACTACGTGCACGCTATGGAGGTGTGGCAACATTTCAACTGCACGACCCTCGGTGACTACAGCGACCTGTACCTGAAGGTGGACGTTCTCCTTCTGGCCGACGTGATAGAGAATTCCGTGACCTATGCATATATATAACCTCAACCCCGTGTATTATTATACAGCGCCGGGGTTTACGTTCGACGCCATGTTGAGGTATACGGGCGTCTCACTGGAGTTACTCACGGATTACTCTTTATGTAACAGGGGATTAGAGGGGGGTTGGTTCAGGCCAGTGAACGGTACTGTCGGGCAAACAATCCCAAGACACCGGGATACGATGCTGAGAAGCCGCCGTCATGACTCGTTTACCAGGATTGTAAATATACATCGTTTATATAATTAATTATTTACACTAACTTAAAACCTTATATTACAGGCAACAACTTGTATGGGTATGCCATGGGAGAATACATACCCTACGGAGGGGTTCAAGAGATTTGGATTGCTCTCTAGAGCTGTTGGACGGAATGACTGACAAATCCGACGTTGGGCGTATCTACGAGATCGATATCGCTTATCCCGATAACCTGCATGACCCACACAACGATCTCCCCTTCTTACCACGAAACGGTGTGCCTCCAGGATCGAAAGTGAATAAATTAATGGCCACGCTTGAACGTAAAGAGCGGTATATTGTTCACAGGAATTTAAAACAGGCCATTGCTAATGGACTAATAGTGGAAAAAGTAATATACTTGTTTTTCCTTAAATTAAATTACGTGAACTTAATCTCTATAATAGGTTCACAGGGTGTTGGAATTCCGAAAGTCGGCATGGCTTGCTAAATATATAAATTTAAATACCGAAATGAGAAAGAAGGCTGGCAACGAATTTGAACGTGATTTCTTCAAACTACTTAATAACGCCGGGTTCGGTAAATAAATATATCAGACAGCTCGTCATTAATCGGACTGTATTATATTATTATTTGAATTTACAGGGAAAACTATGGAATGCGTTCGGAACCGTATCGCCATGGAATTGGTATCCTGCCCGCGACGAATGCGGAAACTTGTAAATAAACCAACGTTCAAACACGTGACCACGTACACCGAGAATCTGGCCGCCGTATCATTGCAAAAGAGTGAGGTACATTTCTCCAAGCCTATTTACGTGGGGTTCGCCGTCTTGGAAATAAGCAAAGAGTTAATGTACGACTATCATTACAACGTGATGCGGCGGCATTACAACGATTCAATTAGACTGATGTACATGGATACAGGTATTTAGCAAATAATAAATATTATTTACACTCTTATATGTAACATACGTAATGCTTTTTATATAGATTCCCTGGTGTATCGAGTGAACATGGAAGACTTTTACAAGGACCTGGTGGACAATCCCGCACTCCTCGAACGTATGGACACCTCGAATCTTCCCGTCACCCACCCCTGCTACGTCGGTACGCGTAAGAAAATACCGGGATTGTTCAAGGACGAAACGGCTGGGCGTACTATGTTGAGTTCATTGCACTCCGCGCGAAATCTTACGCGTACAAAATCGAGGGGTACGAAAAACTTGTGGCCAAGGGGTTTCGAGGGCATGTGGTCCGAAATCACATGACGTTCGAGGACCCCAAGCGCTGTCTGTTCGAGGACGACGACGCTGGTGACGGTGACGAAAGCGAGGAGCTCGGCACGGACGATGACGATTTCGACGACGGTGACTTTGGCGACGACGATGAGTGGAAGGACGTGGAGATGAGACGGCGTGCGCATCTGATGGCCCGATCGGTCATCGACATGATACACGGGAATGCCGCGGCAGCTAAATTCACTCCGATACCACTTCCCACGTACGCACCGTACACACCGTATAGGGAAAACGTATCGATCCGATCGTTCGAGCATCGCGTCAAAACGATTAAGACCATGAAAATGACTCTTAATCGTTTCGACGACAAACATGTTGTTGCCGACGATCGGAATCGTACGCGCGCGTGATATTATATTTTATATATTATACTAGCTGACCCCGTGCACTTCGTTGCCCGTTAAAAATGCAAATTCTATATATATATAGATTCGAATTTTGATTAATTTGTTATTTACTATTCGGTTTAACGGTGTTCAAAACTTAGACATTTTCATTGACTGTTTTTATTCTCAAAAATCTTGTGAAAGCACCACTTTAATATGCGAATTTTGTAAAATGCTTTCTTATTACACACTAAATTGTGATACGATTTTACGAATGTACCGTGTAAATTGTAAGCATCGATCTATCATTGTTCAGGCTCTACGTTTATCAGTCAGTGAGTTACTCAAGTCATAATATTATAGTCATTCTGCTTACCGTTGCCGTGAGACTCTCTTATGATTATGAGAGCATTATATTATCATATAGGCAATCCACACGTGGTGGATTGCGGACCCCGCGAGATGTGTATAAGAATTTTATAATTTCTAACACTTAAGTTTCAAAGTTATGTCTTTTTTTTTACTACAGTGGGTAAAATACAATAATGTAACATCTCGTGGTTTTTGTATTGTTGCCTGTTGGTAAAACAATAAAACTTAGTATAACTTGTTATGTTAGTCTATTGCTGTAAAAAAATGTATATTAAATATATATTATAATCAAGCTGTCCCGACACGGCGTTGCCGCGTATTAGTTGGTTTTTTTGCATTTTCGTAGGCCATGTATTAGTGTTATTATGTATGAGAAAATTTAATAAAACATATAAATATGGTTATCACGGAGATATGAAATTTTATATTAAAATTGCATTTAAATACCTATGTACTATGTGATACACCATACTATATTGTGTATTATCGCAGCACTATTTTCAAAATAATTAATATAAGAATGATCTATGTTTATAATGTTACTAACTAATATTTATCTTGCTCGTTAAATATACCAACTCTATATGACTCAAACTTTGTTCAATTCATTATTTAATATTCGGTGGATTATGTTCTAGATTTATCTTAAGTTTTCTGTTGCCCGGAATAAAAATTCTGATTCGCTGAACTGCTGAAGTACATTATCATTTATCAGGTAGGCAATCTATCTGAGGTAGATCGAGGACCTAGTGCTGTTTGTATGTAAGTGTATGATTTAACTCTAATAAATATCAAAGTTATACCAAGTTTGACATAGTACGGTGGATTATATTAATCAATTAATACATAATCCTAACCCAACCTTAACGCACTAAAATCCGATGAGAGCGTCTGGCAAAAAAATAATCAAGGTTATTGTATTCACAACGTGCATTCACGCGATTGGCAAGTTTAATTTAATTTAAATTTAACTATTGCTGTGAATTTTAAATTTACTGTGGCCATTGACTTATTTCGCTAATTCTTATTGTTGTTGTTATGGTTTTAACAAAATATAACATCAGGTCTATAACTATTATATTCAATCATAATCAATAGCGACCTTAATATAGTTTATTTTCTTGCTGAACAACTGCAGTGACAGTTGTTGTTGTTTTTTACACTCAGATTACGAACTTTTCTGGTGTTTTTCCTAAAATTGTATTACATAAACACATTTCCTGCGACCAATAAGAGGAATTATTTTATATTATATTATATTCATATTATAAATGGTTACCAAATGTTATCAAAATCCGTAATTCATTATATTAATTTTATATATTACCATAGCAACCACAAATAAATAAATATTATTCTCAAATCTTATAACACCCAAAGCAACCATTTATTAACAAAAATTTCTATCGTAAATCTCAATATTCCTGTTTGAGCACATATTATTAATAATACATATTGAAAAAAAACTATCCTATCTTTTAAATTGGACCAAATTACACTCGGTGTAAAAAATTTCATCAAAATCGGTTAAGTGGTTTAGGAGTCCATTGAGGACAAACATTGTGACACGAGATTTATATATATTAAGAAGAGAAGATTATACCAATGTGAATAATAATGAAAATAATAATACGCCCATTGTTAATTGTTATAATTATGTTTATTTAAATAAAATATAAATTTATAATTGTGCACGCTAGTAATTATATACATTAATATTAAACTGAATCTGTAACGTGCCACGTACAATCAGTTGAATTGATGTCGAATCGGAAAGGTTGTTTTGAAATAATGAAAACTCTCGAAATTATTCTAAGTGTTTTTTATTTAAAATTATTCTAAGTCCAATTAATTAATTTAATTAAACTTGTGAAAAATATTCTAAGTCCAAATCACAAAACTATTGATCTGGGTGACGTGAAGGTGCTCGTTCTAACTCTGGTGGATCACGTCTGAATTGTGCCTAATCTGGACCCCCTTTTATATCGTCTAGGGACTCCCGTGGTACCCTCAGACTCCTGTTGGTCTTCTGCACCTGCATCCGCTTCTGCCCACGCTTTGCGTCATCCGGGCGATAGCGCGCGTCAATTATATGACTATATTACTATAATATTCTATCGGGTGAGTGCTTCCGCAACTAATATACTCTACCGGGTGGTAATCACGTATCCATAATATGTCACCGGATTATTTTTTATTACCTTCCTGCGGGTAGAAAGCATACGGGCGATGATACTTTCGATTGGTTTTTACCTTTTGTTTTTAGATTCGGTTTTATTATTGCTTGCTTGACTGCTCACCCTAACATAACTATAAGGATGTCCTCTATGCCCCCAATGTGTAGAGTATTGTTGGCTATGGTAATTTATATATAACATTTAACTATCAGAGCACGTTGCA